>NW_026872767.1:0-138358 GCF_032173495.1 Musca vetustissima
TATTAGGATGCCATTTGGTTTAAAAAATGCTCCAGCAACATTTCAAAGGTTGATGAACGAAACTTTTCGCGATTATGTAAATAAAACTTGTGTCGTATATATAGACGACATTCTCATATTTAGTACCTCACTAAAAGAACATGTTAAAGCAATAACAAATATTTTTAAAACTTTAGAGAAAGCTAATTTAAAAATTCAAATAGACAAGTGTAATTTCATGAAAAAGGAAACTGAATTTTTAGGACATATTTTAACAAAGGACGGATTGAAACCTAATCCAAATAAAATAAAAGTCATCCAAGACGTAGTATTGCCAAGCAGAAAAACAAATTAAGGGGATCCCCCCCATTCTCGGGGTCAAAATTTTTGTTGATATAATTCGAATCTACACTGATTAAAGAATGTCTCTACAAAATTTCAAGTAAAAATCTCAAGAACTGTTGAAGATATATCCGATTTATTGTGTCAGCACAAGTGACGGCTGAAGGGCTTCTCAAACTTTAAACGCGTTTTTCTCTAAACATTTTTTTGCGAATGGCGGGCACGATAACTCAAAAACTAATAACCCAATCGGTTCCAACTTTTGCATCGATTCTCTGGGAGTGTATAGCTCTCGTATGAACTAGGATAAAGCCAATCGGTGAAGATCTTCCTCATTTTTTAACTTGTTTTTTGGTAAAAAATCGGCGATTTTTCAAAAATATTTTTTCAAAGGTCCACCATTTTGTTAATTTTAGAGCGAAGTCAATAATCCTAGTTCATACGAGAGCCAGATATGTACTCTTTCTAACACCGTTGGAATTTTTGGATTCCGATGTTCCAGTGAGGAGTTATCATGCCCGCCATCAAAAATAAGGACTTTTCTTTAATTACAAAAAACAACAACAAAACAATAACAAATTTTTTTTGTAAATTATTTTTCTTCTTTTTTAAATCTTCAAATATATATGTGCAAAGTTACAAACCTTTACAAGCATTGGTATTGATTTACCAGCCCATTAAAAATCTTGAAAAATTAAAATCGAGAATGGGGGGTTCCCTTAAGAGCTTTTTAGGATTAGCCGGTTATTACCGAAAATTTGTTAAAGACTATGCAAAAGTAGCACAACTTATAACAAAATATTTGAAAAAGGGAACAAAAATTAATACTAAAGATCCAACATATATTGAAGCCTACGAAAAGCTAAAATTACTAATCAGTTCACATCCAATCTTGAAATATCCGAATTTTGATTAAAAATTCACATTAACAACTGACGCATCAAACTATGCAATTGGCGCTGTGCTTTCGCAAGAAGGACATCCCGTTTGTTTTGTATCAAGGACATTGAACAATCATGAAAGAAATAACTCAGCAACAGATAAAGAATTTTTAGCTATTTTATGGAGTGTTAATTATCTAAGACCATACCTATACGGAAGAAAATTTCAAATATTAACAGATCATCAACCAATTAAATATTTACATACTAAACACAAAGGACAGGATATATCTCCAAGACATCAAAGGTGGTTACTTAAGTTAGGAGAATACGATTTTGATATAGAATATATAAAAGGGAAAGAAAATAGAGTGGCAGATTTTTTGAGTAGAATTGAACAAAATAGTGACAACAAAAATGATGAAGATAGGAAAACGAAAACTCAATCACACGAAGAGATAGATCAAGAATTATTTGAAAATACCGTAAATGCAATAGAAGACGACAATCAAACCTTAGCAACAATTCATTCAGCGGAAGAAAATTTACTATACCATTTCTTTATAAAAGAGGAAATAGTTAACAAATATAAAACTCAAATAATTCTTACTAATAATAAAACTGAAGAACTCAAAACAATACATGGAAAGAAAATAATTTTATAGCCGAATCAGATTTTGACAACATGGGAGACATATTCAGGAAGTATATAACTAAAGGAAACGTAGGAATTTATTCAGAGCTATCATACCATAATTACAACAAGGTTCAGGAAAAATTAATATAAATGTTTTCAAATAATAGAAAATTAAAATTTACAAAGTGTACAATAAGAGCACAAGATATAGAAACAGAAGTCGAAGCAGTAAAACAAATTTCCTTGTATCATATTAGAGAGAGTATGCATTCCGGAATTGTTGAAACCTACAATAATATTAAAAACAAAATATATTAACCAAAATTATTAGAACTAATTCAACTCGTAATATATCAATGTGAATTATGCCAAGAAGTAAAATATGATAGAAATCCCATTAAAACTAAATTTTTTCAAACAAAAACTCCCTCTACTAAGAATGAAATTATTCATGTAGATACATATGTAATGAAAGGATTTCACTTTTTGACAGTAATCGATAAATTTTCTTAATTCGCGGCAGCTTATCCATTGAATTAGAGGAACATTTCACTAGAATAGGGAAACCAAAGCGGACAATGAATTTAATTCTATTAGATTAAAAGAATTTCTACAAAATGAAAACATAGCTTTACATCTTACTAAACCTAATAGTCATACAGGAAATGCGGATGTAGAACGTCTACATAATACAATAGCAGAAAAGTTTAGAATTTTATATAAACTAAATAAAGAAACACCAATAAAACAACTTATCCAGAAAGCAGTAAGGAATTATAATGAAAGATATCATTCAACTACAAAATATTCACCTAAAGATATTCAACTGGATGAAATTGATGAGAATAAAGTAAAAAAGAATATAGATGAGAATAAAACAAAAGCAATTGACAAACTTAACAAGTCTAGAGAAGAATATACCGAAAATAGAGAGGAAGGCTATATCAAAAATTATAAAGCTCTTAGACACAAAGAGCAACCCAAATATAAGAAATCAAAATTAAATAACATTCACCCTTGTAACATCAAACGACCATTAAAATTTGCAGGTTTGGATAATATTGATGGTAATGATACTGATAACAACAACGACTCAAGCAACAATGACGACGAGACATCTGAATGAACAATCAGGATATATAGACGTAGCAATAAAACAGCAGGAAATTGTAAAGGAAACTGACATTATCATACATGTAATAAATTTAGAAGACATTGAAAAAATCGTAGAACAAATGACAGAAAATATAATTTTATCAAAAATAAGAAATAAGGAAACGTTACAATTAGAATTAATAGAAATTAAAAGTAAACTAATGACTCTAATTCCAAGACCAATAAGAACGAGACGAGGACTAATAAACGGAGTAGGAAAATTATCAAAGTGGTTATTTGGCACAATGGATGACGAAGACAGACAAACTATACAGAATAAATTATTCAATATTAATGATATTAGAGAAAACAATAACCAACAAATTATTATAAATGACTTTTTTAACTTGACGTTGACTCATTTGAAAACAGTAATAAATAATGATCGTATACTTATAGAAATAGAACTAAATTCGATAAATAAATATTTAAATGAGGAAAATGAAAAAACAGCTTTTCTAGAACAGTTAGCCAATATTCAACTTATAAAAAATAAATTGGAACAAATTCAGGACAATATAATATCTTCTAAATATGGTTTAATACATCCCAGCATTCTGACAACTGATGAAATAACGAAGTACGAAATTGACTATCATAAAATTAAATACATACAGACAGGGACAGCATATTTTAATCATACTTATCTACTTTTCGGACTGAAAATACCTAACGAATTTATTGAAATAGAATTAAGGACAATTGTACCATTAACAAATAATAAAAGCTATAAAATAGATTACAATATTGAACAAATTTTTGACCATGGTAATAAAACATATGCATTTGAAGAAAATAAATATTTTAAAGATTTAAAACTAAGTAAACACTGCATTGTAAAAAACAGTTGTAAAATGACAACAAATAAAGATTTAGAAATTGTTCAATTAGAATTAGATACAATCGTTATCAAAAATTCAAAAAATTTATATATAAATAATTCTTGCAATTCCAACGATACTATATTAAATGGGAACTTTCTAATAACTTTTAATAATTGTTCAATTCGAATTAAATATTATTATTTTTCAAATTTTAAGGAATATGAAAGAAAAATACCTATAAAAGAATTGAAAAGAATTTGAAAAAAATATAGAAGAACATGAAATTAATGTGAAAAATATCAACAGATTAAACTACCACAACAAATTGTCATTTGGATATAATATTGTAATTTTATTGATTATTGTAACAATTGTTTTGTTCATACTATTTAAACATAAGAGAATAAAGCTTAAATTAAACAATCAAATTCAGGAGAATTATTTTTCAAAGCAGGGGTAGTTATGTATAATGAACCCATAGACATTTTTTTAAAAGAAATAAATAAAATCCAACTTTTGTAAAGTTGTTGTATAAGCATTTTTATACGGTCAATCACTTAAATCCAACTTTTGTAAAGTTGTTGTATAAGCATTTTTATACGGTCAATCACTTAATGCATTCCTATAATTTGCCAATTCTACATTAAATGATAGTTTACTAAATTTNGGGCATATTAGCCAATCAGAATAAAATTAATAACAAAAATGCTTACACAACAACTAAGAAGAAATTATAAATATTAATGTAAAATTCATAACTTTTAATAATTGTTCAATTCGAATTAAATATTATTATTTTTCAAATTTTAAGGAATATGAAAGAAAAATACCTATAAAAGAATTGAAAAGAATTTGAAAAAAATATAGAAGAACATGAAATTAATGTGAAAAATATCAACAGATTAAACTACCACAACAAATTGTCATTTGGATATAATATTGTAATTTTATTGATTATTGTAACAATTGTTTTGTTCATACTATTTAAACATAAGAGAATAAAGCTTAAATTAAACAATCAAATTCAGGAGAATTATTTTTCAAAGCAGGGGTAGTTATGTATAATGAACCCATAGACATTTTTTTAAAAGAAATAAATAAAATCCAACTTTTGTAAAGTTGTTGTATAAGCATTTTTATACGGCCAATCACTTAAATCCAACTTTTGTAAAGTTGTTGTATAAGCATTTTTATACGGTCAATCACTTAATGCATTCCTATAATTTGCCAATTCTACATTAAATGATAGTTTACTAAATTTAGGGCATATTAGCCAATCAGAATAAAATTAATAACAAAAATGCTTACACAACAACTAAGAAGAAATTATAAATATTAATGTAAAATTCAATTTAAGGCAATCTGTGTTTAACTCCCGAATAATACTAAATAAATGTTTTTTTTTTTAAAGTAAATTAAAAAGAATGAATAAATTTTTTTAATACGTGAACAAAAAAAATTATTTTACTCGCGTTTTCCGTTGAAATATCACAGTAGACACACTGAGCTTCGGGCGATGTCCGGATTAATTTTAGAATCATCGCTTTATCAGAATTTTGTTTGAATGCAAAAGTTAAAGGTTTATAATCCTGACGATTATAAATTTGCGACCTTCAAGCATATGGCGGTAATGTTTGACAACGAGATAGGCAGCAGGCAATTCCCGATCATACGTACTGCATTTTTTCTGCGTATCCGACAGTTTCTTTGAATAAAAACTTAAAGGCATCCAGCCATTAGCTGTATGTTGTTGGAGGACTCCACCAACGGCCACATCGGAAGCATAGACCATAACGCAGATCGGCAAACCTTCGCACGGATGTGATCGATTAAATCGGACTTACATTTTTCGAAACTTTTTTTGATTTCTTCAGTCTACACAATGGGTGTTTTGTCGTCCTTCTTGTTTCCGTTATGACACACTGTTAGTGGAAGTTGGGTGGTCGCAGCTCCAAGTATAAATCTTCGATAAAAATTTATCATAGCAACGAATTGTCGAAGTTCTTTTATCGTTTTTGGTTGAGGATAGTTGGTTATTGCTTCAACTTTCTCCTGTATACCTTCAGGTTAGACAAGATGTCCAAGAAATTTAACTGAGTGCTGACCAAAAATGCACTTAGACGGATTTATTACTAGACCGAATTCTTGAAGTCTAGAGAATAATTTCATTAGGTGGTCTAAATGCTGTTCTTCGTTTTCGGATGCCACCAAAATGTCGTCGAGGTATGGGAAAAAATCAGGTCGCACACGAATCTTTGAAAAGTTTGTCCCGCATTACATAACTCAAATGTCATATACTCGAACTCAAAGAGTCCAAAGGGTGTTGTCATTGCGGTCTTTGGGACATCGCACAGTGGATTAGAGTAGCATGTTTTCTTGGATCGAATCAGGGAAGCTATGTTAGGATAATTTTTCTTTATTTTTCAGTTAATACCATTAAAACAAGTTAAAAAAATGTTTTCTAAGTATATTTGAGTATAATTTTTTAAGTAATGCCAAATATTAGTGTAGGTATATAGGGCAAGGAGTACAATATGGGAACTTACAGCCTGTTTGTGCAAAATTCTAAACGAACGAATTCGAGTGACTTACGACCAAACTCTTTGGTTTTGAAAAATATGTCATTTATATTTGTTTTGAATCAATTACTACCAAACCTTATTTTTTACATAAATGAAGGTTTGGTAGTAATTCGTTCGAATTGTTTCGTTTCGAATTTAACAAAAACAGGCTGTTAAACATTGAATTTTATACATCTTAAAGTTAATCATCCACATCATCATCATCCGCAGCCAGGGATGGTCCGTATGACGAATTTTCAGGTTTCCGACTGTCAAAACGGTGTAAACGTCGAAAACGTCATATACCTGTATAAAATGTAAACGTCATTTATTTCATGTTATCACCATATACAGTAATTTTCAAGAACATATATTATTTTTACTATATATCTGGCTATTCTTTACTAGAACTGATAAAAAATTCTGAACTTTTTTGAGAACAAAATTTTGAAATTCTATATGGATTTGAGTAAAGCATACGTTATTTCCAGATCGATAAATGTAAATAGCTATTTTATCAAAAACCTAACGGTTGGAAACGATACGTTTCAACAAAAAGTCGTCCTGTATTTTGTGCATATATTTGAAATTATTCATTATTAATCTCATGGCAACTGGATACAGCAGTGACCAACACGTGCATTTTTTTATTAAATTAACATCTATTTTTGTTACTTCGGCAGATTTTTTTTAGCGTTTTGGTGCGTTTTTTGATTGCTTCAGCTAAAAATGTCATCTTGTCATTCTTTGCTTGAGCGCTTGAATTCATCATAAGCTTCGACGATTATAAAAAACAACGTTCGAACTTGTATCTATAAAAAAATGCTAATAAAAAAACCCTTTCAAAAATCCCTTTTGCCCGATTACTTGAAACTGCACAACACAATCACTATTTGTCAAAACAAAGAATATTATCAAAAGTAACAAAAATAACAACAATAATATACGGAAAAGAAGAGCACAAATAACTAGAAAAAATAACATGAAAAACAAGAAAACACAACACACAACAACAGCACCAGTCGCTGTTGTTGTGCCAATGTGACTTTTAGATAATTTGACTCCTGTAACACTTGTATTAAACAATGCATGGCTTCTAAAAGGCACAAAAGGGCAGCGTAAAATTTTGCAATATAACACAGATTTATGTCCTCTTTAATATAAACTAAAAATTATGACACGAATGTGGACGAATAATAACTATTTATCCATTTAAAATATAAAATTTTAATTTTTTTGGCATTTTCAATATAAATAACTACATTTAAATCACTTCCAAACACAATTTGATACTAAAATGTTAACGAAGTATTTGCAAAATAACCTGAACTTCATGGTTCCATTTAAATGTTTAACTTTTACAATACTCTTTAAAATAAATAAAATTTTCTATGGGAACGTTTTCACTTTTTTCAGCCTTTTTGGCACAAACATTTCTATAAAGTTTGACTTTGAAGTTTCACTACAAAAACACCAGACCACTTTTGACATTTATTTTAACGACAAGTGTTGTAGAATTTTATATACTGTAACCAGGTGCAAAAAATTTTAACGATACTTAAAATTTTATTTTTTTAATTAATCCAAGAAAACAGGGTATTCTAACCCACTGTGCATCGTGAGGTGCAAAGACGGTAGTCGCCACATGGTCTCCATTCGCCATTCTTTTTTGGTGTCATGAGTAGAGGACTTGACCAGCAGCTTTTGGAAGGGCGGCAAATTCCTTGATCCAGCATATACTGGAATTGTTTCGCTATGGCTAACTTATCAGGAGGAAGTCGACGAGGTGTCGTTGAGTTGCTTCGTCATTACTACGAAATCTACCTCTGGAATATTGTTTTGAACGAGTATCATGCATCTTCTGGACAACTGCAGTCAATGTTTCAATCTGCTTTGACATGGCTGTGAGATCATAAGAAGAGATACCGGCGGTAACACTCGAGATGCCCATTGGCGTTAATACGTCTGCGATCTTGTCGGCCATCTTAGTGACTGCTTCAAGAGATTCCGCTGATGTAGACAGAATTGCTTGAGTGTGAGCTGGTAAACGTTGCATCCACATGGTACGTAGGAAATCTTTCTAGACACCACCATTTGCCAGATTCTGCATTTCTCGGAGCAGGATGCTTGCTTTTTTATCACAAATTTCCATATTATTTAAAAGTTGTTTGATGTGTTTCTCATCGGACAAGGAAAATGTTCCATCAAACGGTTTTTCAATTGCGTGTAAACATTAGGAGGGGTATTCAACACTATATGACTTACATGCGTCAGGAATTCGGTATCCAATTCAGCGATAATTATTTTGTTTTTGGTTTTCTCGGAATCTATTCCATTCAAAGCAAATTGTGAACAAACCAGAGCAAGGATTTTCTCTCCAAAATCGAGGAATTTTTATGAAATGCGCCATTGAACTAACAGATTGAATTGTATTCTGTTGAGATGCTGCTTTCACTGTTTCGGATTGCTTTGGCATTGTTGATAATTCTTAAGGAAAATTCAGCGTCGGGGTCGCCAATTTATCGGAGGAAGTTTTAATAAAAATTGTATTTTGTTGAGATGCAGCTTTCACTGTTTCGGATTGCTTTGGTATTGTTGATAATTCTTAAGGAAAATTCAGCGTCGGGGTCACCAATTTATCGAAGGAGGTTTTAATGAAAACACAACCGACAATTTATTCAATTGAATTTGAACTAATTTATTTTTTACTTCCTACAACTTATATTTTTAAGTCACAGTACAAGTATATTTTTGGCTAAAGTGTACTCCTGTAACCAGGGGGTATGCATAAACGTGAACCGATATAGCCCATCTTCGAACTTGTCCTGCCTGCAGACAAAAGACGACTCTGTGAAAAACTTTGCCGATCTATCTCAATTTCTTCAGAACACATCGTGATTACAACAGACGGACGAACGGACATGGCTAGATCGTCTTAGAATTTTACCCTGATCAAGAATATATATATACTTTATAGGATCGGAAGTGAATATTTCGATGAGTTACAAACGGAATGACAAAATTAATAAATATACCCTCCTTACTATGGTGGAGGGTATAAAATGATAATGCTGAGGACGAATTTGTAAGCAGGAAGAAGTCCCCATGCAATAAGCAATAGAATTCTCGCCGTGAGTAGTTGTTAGGAAGATTTAATTTTAATTGTTCTCCGGACCCTGGTAAAATAGCATCCACTTATCCCCTAAAATCAAAGAGAAATTCAACATAAATGTTCAGAGCTTATTTGTTTTCTGCAAAATTACATAACAGTTTGTATCTCTGGAATTTTCTTTAACTATAAAAATCATAAAGGATGTCGTGTCGTAAAAGGAATATACATTAGACTCAAAATGAGACACCTGCACTTAATGGTGAATAAAAACTTAAGTTGTCCATAAAAACAAAACAATCCTTAATTCCTATTATCAAAACTCATAACCCTAACAACCACACATTACAAAGAAAATTTCTTATAATACAATCATTTGAAAATCCCAAGAATACGATTTTCTACATCTAATATTTATTAATTGTTATATATCCCATTTTTGTAAATAACCATGCTTTATTTGTTTCTTTTCTATTTATGTAATGTTTTCTTATCATATTCTTCCCGCCGGCGTGGTCTTTTTCCTTATACGTGCGCGACATATTAATGTTATTGCTTCAAATTGTAAGTTTTTGCCCTTACAGCTGCTTTGCTGGGCGCCAGATTCAGAGCTGGTTCTAATGCTGGTGTGCTCGGTCTTGGAGGTCTACCGGGACTTGGTGGTGGCATGTCCAACGCAAACAGCGAGGAAGATTCAGATGGAGTGGAATGCAATAATATAAACGTTCCTGCTGGTTGCAATATGGGAAGACGGCGAAGTCGTGCGGTTTTATATCAACTCTCCGGTCACTACAAGCCAGAAAAGGGTGTTAAAAACAAGCTGAAGTTGGGAAACGTAAGTAGAAACATATAGTAATCCATGAT
This sequence comes from Musca vetustissima, assembly GCF_032173495.1. Classification (NCBI taxonomy): domain Eukaryota; kingdom Metazoa; phylum Arthropoda; class Insecta; order Diptera; family Muscidae; genus Musca; species Musca vetustissima. The sequence goes on from NW_026872767.1 coordinate 10,353, forward strand.
AAAGGTATATATGGGCAATATTGCAAATTTTTTAACATAGTTGAAGCCGAGTTTCACCGCTTTAAACGCGGGAAATATTAATATAAAATCTAATAGTTTTGCATTAATTGACCATTAATGTTTAGGCAAATCATTTTTTTTTCTCGATTTGTGACTAAGGTACTATTCCACGGCCTTCGTGCTCAAGTAGAAGTCTAAAAAATGAGGATTACGTCCCTTATGTATAATTTTTCGACTATTTATCTACAGACTTTAAACTGATCATCAACATTTAAATGAAGCTTACATTTTGAATGTTTCATCTATTTATCAGCTATATAATTGTTGTTCCCGAGAATCTGAGTAATTTGGTATATATTCCACAACTAAAATGTTTGTACTATCAAGTTTAAAAACAAAAAAACATTTTTCCCAAAATAGGTATGGCTACCCGCGATAAATAAGCTTCTTGGCGTTCCAAATAAAATAAAATCATCGTGAAAATACATCTGCTAGAACTAGAGCGGCGGTAACTGGCCTGCAAAAACACAAAATTTGGATAAAAATATTTTTAAAAATATCGAGAATTTAATAGTGGTTTCTGTAGATCATTTTGATCTGTTGCGGAAACAGAACATTACAATTTTAGTCAAGACAATTTATTCAAATGCCGTCCCTCAATAAACATTGAGTTAGTATCAATGTTTATTGATGGACGGCCCCCTTTAAATAATTTTAGTTTTGCAACAATTTTTTTTTATTTCATAAGAACTCACATTCATTGCCACATATTCACATTGGCGTGCAGAAGTACATGCAAAGACATATAAACCGTAAGACTCGACAAAATGCTTTTTGACAAATTAGTTTATGAAAAAAGCATAACGGAAGCATGTTAAGAATAAAAACGCAAATAAGAGAAAATGTGTGTATAAAATGTAAATAAAATCAGAGATCTGTACTCAAAATATATTTTCATTTTATAAACTTGCAATTTAGCACATAAAACTTTTAACTATTGGAATTTGTCGACGTATCATTATACTTTTATGTCTTTGGTACATGTCTGTACTTTGGAAATTTTTTACATCATAAAAATAAAAGTAAAGAGCAAGTTCAAAAATGTTGACTGTATTATATTAGATATTTCGTACTTATCAAAACAACATAAATTTGACCTCTGGACTATATGAATAATTTAAAAAAAGGAATGCAAAATCACTTTTTTATCAGCCATATATAATTCATCTTATGTGAAGCAATTACAAGGTATGTAAAGAATAATATACAATAGCAAGCCATAAAAATTCAATGCTTTGGCCATATGATATGCAATAACATTTGCTTCAAAATAATATAATCGCCCATGTGACATGTTCCGAGAGTTTTTGAATTCCCATACTTTTTTAAATTCCCATGTTGTGCAAAATGGTGTGCTCAATTTCGAGCGAAAGTGCGACTCGAAAGCATAGCTGTGTTCAATATATTACGAAATGTGTTCAATAAAAAAACATATGTTTCACTGGAATTTGCAATTTGTTTAACAACAAAATTAAGAAAAAAATATGCTTGCTGGCTTATTAATTGCCCTGGTTTCTACCAAAAAAAGTCTAATGATACTGGAACGTGTTAAAATAAGCATTTATGGATATTTTGAGAGAAGTTGGTCCTTTCATACACAAGGGTACCATTCCCGAAAGCCTGCAGTTAGCAGCTACCTTAAGATTCCTGGCTGTTGGTGGATTTCAGAGGGTAGTGGCAAATGATTTAAAAATAAGTGTTGATCGCACAACAATGTGTAAAATATTGTGGAGAGTAATGAAAGTCCTGAAAGACAAAGTGTGTGCAAGCTGTGGACAGCTGCAGACCAGGATCCAGCCATGATGCTTTTATTTGGCATATGAATGCAGCTAGCCAGCATTAACAAAAGGGGAAATGGTACGCAAAATAGTTGGTTACGCTTTAGAAAAAATTTTTGATGCCCTATAAACAAGTGGAGCATGGATCTTGTCAACATCGATATAATAAAGTGCACACATCTGCAAGAAACATTATTGAAAGGACTATTGGAAATCTTAAAAGTAGATTTTTTTTAATTCTATTTTTATTTTGATCGTATGGTGGTTGAGTTGACAGATTTGATCTTAAAAATGTTACGGGCTGTTTTTGATAAAAGAAGCCCTTTTTATTTTCTTTAATCTATATATATATATATATATAAAATAGAAAAAATGTGTTTGTTTGTATGTTACCGATAGACACCAAAACCGCTGAACAGATCTTAATGAGATTTACACTGTATGTCGGGGCATGCCCTGAAAGTAACATAGGCTATTTAAACTTTTAAAATTCCGCGTGGATGCGGAGTTATAGCATCAATAGTAAACATACCTCAAAATGTTTGAACATGTAATATGCGTTTATCTTAAGAACGGTTACAGATACCGTTTTCAAAATTTGCCTGAATAACGAAGGTGTGAATACACACCATCCATACAAAAATGAGCCTGGTACGATCGGGAGAAAATGCACTCCCCGTTGCACTTAAATTATTTACATGTATGAAAAAAAAGTTTCGTTTCTAGATGCAAACACCATAAACAGATTTTACTAAAATTTTCACCGCACGACATACCATCCGAGGCAAATAACATAGGCTATACAAACTTCTAAAATTCGGCGTGGATGTGGAGTTATAGCTTCGAAAGTAATCATAAATCTGAAATAATATTTCAACTCCATGCTTATGTCTTAAAAAGGATTACAGATTCAAACTTCAAAATTTGTCTGAGTAACTTAGTTACAAATATGAATCATCCCTACAAAAATTGACGATATAGAATGGGGGAAATTTACTCTCAATTGCGTTTAATTTATCTATACATAGAAAATAGAAATTTCCGCAGTGTTATTCCTTCCCATAAAAGTAAGACAGACAAGATAAACTTTCAAAATTCCGCAATCACGAGGAGATATAGCATCAAAAGTATACATCTGAACTAATATTTAGTTTCTTTGCATATCTATGAATATCTTGAATAAATTGGTTTATAAACAAGTTTATGGTACTCAGATGATTACATATTCAATCTTAAATGACCAGGAAGTAAAAAATTGGTCCCAATTAAGAATTTCCGACTAATAATTTTTGGTCGTATTATGTCATTATCAGTAATGATAATAACCACCAGTTAAATAAATCCGTTAACGTCCGTTGTTATTCATTTCGCCATTTTCATCACATAATGGATAAAAATTTGTGTAAAATTAAAAATTAGTGACATTTTTACATTTTCTGAAAAAAAATCAAATTTGGAAATTATTTTTTATTATTTATTTTTTTTTATTTCAAAAATTCTACAGCTGTGGGAGAAAACGCCTATAAATCAGCAGTGCCCAAACTAGGTCCCGTGGGCTGTCGGTGTGTTTCAAATTTGTCACACACACAATTATAAATGATAAACGTTTGAAAATGAAACAAATATTTTTAAAATGGTCATTTATTTCCTTTTGTTTTCATATACAGAACGAAAAGATAAGGATATTTTTGGCAAAAATCAGTTTGGCACAAGTCGAAATATATGATTAATGCAATGGCAGAAGGTAAAAAAGAAGCAAATACATCTTTATATGGGAAAATATATCATAAACAAACTAATTTGCAATTCCTTAAATTATTAAATAATAAATTTTACAATTTTGAATGACAGAGAAACAGAAATTTTTGTATTTAAAACAAATACAATCACACAAATTTTATATATTTTGGACAGCACTGCTATAAATTCTATAAAAACTGGATATGACTGGATATGATATGAACTGGATATGACTAAAGCTATTATTTCAAGAATGTTTAAAGTAAACGACTAACTCAGTTGTCATTCCATATTGGGAATTGATCTTGGTTTGTTGAAAATACCAAGGCATGTATAGTTAAGCCCAATACTAAATTAAGGTTCGGTTAAAATATGAAGTGGCGAAAATATATTCATTTTAAAAACCTTTTTTGGCAATGAAACAAATATACAAAATTAAATCTTAGAGAAGAATTGTACATCAGGGATCTATTCGGAGCGAGGAAGGGATTAGACAGACATATAGGTTGGTGATAATGGGAATGAAGGATTGTATTGGCCTTTTAATAAGCCAAATTTGTTTCTTTAGTTAAAGATGATATTATTTTTAAGAAATATCTATAGTCGAACCTTAATGTTCGATTTTGGGGCTATTATAACACCGATATCGCACTTATCAATAAATAGCAAACCATTGTTAACCGTAGGAATGAATCATGAATCAAATCCCATATTGAAGTAAGTTTGGCAGAAGCATCAAATGCCATGAAATAGTAGCTTCATTAAATAAACATTGCATATACATGGACTATCCTAGGTTAAAAACTTTAGTAGGGGCAGCGAAGCGCCACGGGTTCAGCTAGTTTTACTATAAAAACGAATGTAAATACTGTATGTTTTAAATAAATATTGTAAAAACACGTTAAATATAAATTCAGTGTTCTTTTTCAACTTGTACGTACTCAGAAAAACACGTACGATCTCATTTCGTTTTCAATCCACAAGGCTATATGTACTCGAATTATATTCCCAATATTTTTTTGGGAATTCGGAATGGAGCACACCAAATTTGGGAAAATGTTTCACATTCGAGCAAACTCGAAATGCAGCACATGGGCGAATATAAGTTTACAAACTAACCCCAGTTCTTTCTACATTCGGTTTAGAAAAGTTAAATGTTTTTTTACAAAAGTAAACTTTTTTAAAATTACCACTTTTGACAACAACATAATTATACCCGCCTTTGCATTTTTATGTCTCGCTACTGTATCTAGGTCCAGATCCAAATAAAAGACAATAAAAATGGGAAGAACGTAAAGAGTAAGCGGTACCATTACGGGAGGGTCTATACCAAAAAATTATAATACAGTATTTTTCGGTTAATTGCACATCAAAATTTGCACCATTTTTTGTTCAATTAACCGAGGAACCAATTATCCGATACCCGCTTAATTGAACTATTTGTTCAATTACAAAAATCACGCATAATTGAGCAAAATTAATTTCTAAAGTTATTGGCAAATACAAATTAAACACATAAGCTTTCTCGCGGTTTTTTCAATAAACATATGCTTATAAACGTATAAGCAATAAACATATGCATGTATATATATGTATATATATATATATTTAAACCGACTAACTTCAATCCATACATATGCCATTCTACAGCCTATGTTAAATTTCAAATTGGAAGTTTACCTAAAGTCGGACGGATATATATATATATATATATATACAGTAGTTTTCGTTTATAGTCCACAACTATAGTTGCACAACTTTTGTGGACTATAAGCGAATTTGGACTATATCCGAATTTCGTTTTAAGTCCATTACTGGATTATAACTGAATCGTGATATAATACACGTCATGGACTATACACAAAACATGTACTTTTCTAAATAAAATTTAAGTTTATTAAAACAAATTCATATTTTTATTTAAAATAAATAAATTGTTTAAACAATAACTTATTATTTTTTTAATTCAAATGCTTTGAAAGCTTATTGTAACGAAAAAATTAAATTATGAGATCCATTTTAAGTCTTTGGGGGATTAAATAAAAAAAATCGAATTGCTCACTATTTTTAAAAAAAATCAGTAATCTTAGTTTGCTTCTTTTTTATGGAACTTATAACAAACGACTCTATTTTTTCCAACACAAATTTTGTTGCGTTTCTTCCAACGGAATAGCCATGATGTATTTGGCTCAAAATCTTTTTCTAATTTCACTGCAAATTCTTTAGCTTTGTTTAAAAGCATCAGGCCAGTCACCACTGCATTCTGGCCACGCATTTCATTAAACCATATAAGAAGCGCCTTTTCAATATCAGGGTGATCACCTTTTCTTTGACGCAATGTTTTTAGATTGCACGAATTGGAAGCTTTTTTAATTTTTGAACTATTTTTGATTATTTTATAAACTGTTGATTTATTTTTTCTATACTTGGCACTCAGTTGTCCACATTTCATATTATTTTCTTCATAGTCTTTCAATAATTTTAATTTTTTCTCCACACTCAATGTAACGCGCGTACCCATTTTCACAACTTCTATGAATCTAGCAATTTTTGACATTTATAAATGTTGCCAGAAATCCAAATGCCATTAAGTTCAAAAAACTGGGTGGCCTATATGAAAATTTCAAAAAACAGTTGCCAGAAATCCAAATGTCATTCAAGTTCAAAAAACAGGGTGGCTTATATGAAAATTTTTTCTATGCAATATTAGTTTTGCATGCACAGAAAATGTGGCCTATAAACGAAAATGGACTATAGGCGAAGTGGACTATAGAACAAATAATTTGTATGAATTTGGAAGAAAAATGTCAGTAAATAGTACTTTTTTCGCTTATATCCGTTTTTGGCCTTTAAGCGAAATGGACTATAAGCGAAAACTACTGTATATATATATATATATATATATATATGTGTGAGCTATATATAAATCTTAACCGAATTTCACGAAATTTAACACACAATATCCTAGTCATAAATCGGTATGCTATCCAAATTTCCTAAAAATTGAAAAATATATAGGGACTTCAGTGCACCATTTACCTAAAGCGGACGAAAATATATGGGAGCTATATGCATATTTGAACCGATTTTTTCTTAATTTCAATGGGGTTCGTCCTTGGCCGGATTATAAATGCGACCTGTACTTTGTTTACAATTTAACATCAACAGACGGACGGGCATGCATAAATCGACTCAAAAAGTGATTCTATGCATATTCCCAAAATGAAACCATGGGTCTATAAAAACGTCAGATGATTTTTCAATAATAATGCGGTGAAAAATAAGAGGAAATTTATTTACGATAACATGAATTTGGAATCAATTAAACGGGATAATCAATTAACAAGGATTAATTATCCGAGGAAATTTACATGTGTTTTCTTATGCAATATTTTGTTGACCCATCATGTGGTTCAATTAAGCGGGGAAACCAATTAACCGAAAAATACTGTATACCGACAATTAGCAGGAGATTTTCACCCAATAGGAATCAAAAATACCGAATTAAAGGCAATTTGAAAGGAGCAAGTGTTCAATAGCTTTCAAATTTCTAAAATCGGACTATGCCAAAATATGTGCCAGCATTAAGTAATAATAATAACCTGTTGTTAACATATAAAACTATGTCATGTGTCGTTCTCTGGCGCATTTGCTGAAACTCAAAACGTATTCTACAGAGGAATGAAAAACAGCAATAATTATGAACAAATTCCCAATACATTTACAAAGTTTGTTATGTTCTGAACGTTCATCAAAAATATTTAATATGTCATTGAGTCCAATTTGTTTTGTTATTTGTTTTGAAGATGCGACTATAAAATTAGAAATACCCAAACAAATCAGATACCGATATATCAAGAACGATATCCAGAGAAAACAATTGCAACACATATTTTAAATAATACTAGCTGACCCGGTAATAGTTGTTTTGCCTTATGAAAATTGCATCGATATAGTTTTGGTAAAAATTAACGAATTCATGGAAAATACATTTGAGAAACCATTTATTATATTTATGTTAATTGGAATCAAATACAGTTAAAGTCCAACTGTCCTTCTGTTTTTTATATTGAAATCAGTACATAATGCAGAATATTTTAGATTGGGCTTAGCATATGTTAAACAATTTCCTCCATACATATCCTCGTGTATGGATTCCGCCCAGGTATGCGAAATGAAATTATTCAAATTGTACTGGATTTTAATAAAATTAGTATGTCTTCAGTCCGATTATACTTTTTATAAATTTTTTATTGTTATTAATAATTAATAAAAATATACATAAAAAAATCATGTTTATATACACACAGATAAAGTGAAAACTTAAAAATTAACAAAAACGTACTCAAAATTCATTTGTTCTACGTACTTATAACAACAACTTTGTAACATATTCTTATATATCGTTAGCAGCACGACTTCAACAAATCCTTCGTTTAGATGTGTTCTGTTCCTTTCTTTGGTTTTTTAATTATATTTTGTTATGAAAATGTACCTTCCAAATTTGCTGAAGAGTGTGGAATAGATAATAATCCTCTAAAAAATTTTGATATATAAAGAAACATAACTTCATTTAGTTCATTTTTGATCAACAAGTGCATATATTATCGTTATTCGAAGACTTGATAATTCCTACATGTATTATGGCATTTCTAAATTGATATTATTTATAATTTTTAGTACATGTTGCTCCCCTAAAAGGAAAAAATCAGTTAATATTGCTAGTGGTCCCAGTTCATCAAATCTAGGTCCAGATAACTTAATTAGTCTGTACTCGCCTATAGTGGCAAATTGCCCCTCCAATATGGAAAGTGTAATTCCTGAAGGTAATCAATTGCCTGCTCCGGTTTCTAATTTAAATTTAGCTACTGAACTTAATTCCGAATCAACTTCAGCATCTACTTCTGCAACCTCAAAAAAATTATCCTTACCTCCTGCTATTGTTGTCAATGGCCATCCTTCAAATGCTGTTATTCCCCCTAATGTTGGTAATATTGGAACTGGACCATCCTCTTCAAACCAATTGATTGTTGTAGCTCCACGTAAAACCGTGTTTATATCTAGGCTTCACCCTAACACCTCTACTGATAATATCCGTCACTATGTGAAATCTAAAATAAACGATTTATCCGACAGTGATTTAAAAATATTTAAATTCAATTCATCTCAACCTCGGGATATTGCTTCATTTAAAATAATAGTTCCTAATAAATTTTTAAATTTTATAGTAAACAATTCGTTTTGGCCCGATGGTATCTTGGTAAAAGAGTTTGTTTTCAGGGAACGTCCATACATTCCTAGAACTGTGAATATTTCACCTGCTTCAAAAAACTAAATATAGTCTTACCGATTCTATATCAAAATGTTAGAGGCCTTAATACTAAATTGAGAAATGTGTTTCTTAAAAGTTTCCATAGTGATTATAAAGTAATTATTTTTACCGAGACATGGCTTAAACCTGATGTACTTGATACAGAGGTATTTTCCGATAATTATCAAGTTTTTAGAAAAGATAGAACATCTAAAAAAGGAGGAGGAGGAGTTCTTATTGCAGTTCATAACACGATTCCTTCTGAATTTGTTGAAGTTTCAGTTGATCAGGATATTGAATTTGTCTCTGCAAAATTTACATTTCTTGGTAACACTATATTCTTAACTTGTTCTTACATTCCACCCAATTCAGGAGTTGAAATATATTTAAATCACGCTAATTTTATTGCAAAAGTGTCTTCGTTACTTAATAATAATTCTTCTTTAATTTGCATGGGAGATTTCAACCTTCCAGGTGTCGCTTGGATCCCGGGCGATAATATATTGGATTATGTTCCCTCGACTTATCCAATTGTATTCGATGCTTTTTGGGATAAAATTTTTGAACTATGCCTTAACCATTGTTCTTCATTGTTTTCAACTTTATGGGATCTAAGTGGTGACATCGATTCGTGTGTATCAAGATTTTACGAACTACTAAATACTTCTCTAAATAATTATGTTCCTACTGTTAACAAATTGAATGATCAGAGTCCTCCCTGGCTTACACCGATTCTTAAGCGTTTACGCAATATAAAAAGTAGATTATTTAAAAAATTTAAAAATTCAAATACTGCTCTTAATTATGCAAAGTATTCATTGGCGAGGAGCCGATATAATTCTGAAAATTCTAGATGTTATTCTCAGCATTTAACACAGATACGATTAAACTTATTGAATAATCCTAAATGCTTTTTTAAATTCGTAAATTCCAAGAGAAGAGCACAACAATTTCCTAGCTGTATGAAACTTGGAAGTAAAGAATCATCAGACAATTCAGAAATTGCAAATTTATTTGCTGACTTCATATACTCAAAATGCATTTAGTGGTCAATATAATTTTCAAATTGATAAATTAAATCATTTTACTCGTTTCTGCTTAACTGAAGATGAAGTTTATTCTGGGTTAAAGGCATTACGTTCCTCATTTTCCCCCGGTCCTGACGGAGTTCCAACCTACATTTTGAAATCTTGTGCTAATGAATTATTTTTACCCCTTACTAAAATATTTAACTATTCCTTAAATAAAGGTTATTTTCCGCATTTCTGGAGGTCGAGCTATGTTATCCCCCTTCATAAATCTGGTAATAGATGTTTTATAGATATTTATAGAAGTATTGCGAAGTTAAGTGCCATACCTAAACTTTTTGAACTATTAGTTTCACGAAGAATATCACATTTTATAAAAAGTATTATTTCCCCTTTTCAACACGGTTTTATGAAAGGCAGATCTACTACTTCCAATCTTCTTGAATTTGTTTGTCATGTTCATAATGGCTTGATGTTATTTATACAGACTTCAGTAAAGCTTTCGATACTGTAGTTCATAAGCTATTGCTCCATAAACTTAATGTTATGGGTTCCCGTCAATTCTTTTAAGCTGGATTTCGTCCTATTTAGAGGATCGTACCCAAAAAGTTTTGTTCAGTGATTCCTTTTCTAAAGATATTGTTGTTTCCTCTGGAGTTCCGCAAGGAAGTCATTTGGGTCCGTTATTGTTTGTTGTTTATCTAAATGATCTTCCGAATTACATTCTTTATTCCAAAATACTAATGTATGCAGATGATGTCAAGCTGTTTTCGCATATAAATACTCGTTATTCAGTTTATTTACAGTACGATTTACACTCACACTTTAACTGGTGCAGTGCAAATGGAATGCCTCTTAATTTAAAAAAATGTAAGAAATTTTCCTTATTCAGATCACATCCAATACAATCGGATTACTTTATAGGGTCATACAAACTGGACAATATTGATTCTTTCTCTGATCTTGGCGTCATCTTAGATCCTAAACTAAAGTTTCATCTTCATATCGATTCTTGTGTTAATAAAGCCAAGTCTTTATTAGGATTCATTAAACGCTGGTCTAAAGAGTTTGATGACCCTTATGTTACTAAAAGATTATTTGTTAGTATTGTCCGCCCAGTCCTAGAATATGGTTGCATTCTTTGGAGTCCGTTTTATAAATGTCACTGTGATAAAATTGAGTCAGTTCAAGTTCAGTTCTTAATCTTTGCTTTGCGTGGCCTAAATTGGAACCCATCGGAATTACTTCCACCTTATAAAAGTCGCTTATTGTTAATTAATCTTCCAACACTAGAAAAAAGACGTTTCATGTTAAGAGCATTATTTATTATTAAATTAACACGTGGTCTGATCGATTCACCTTTTCTTACGGGAGAAATAATTTTTAATGTTCCCTCTCGAACAACACGTAATTTTGAACCGTTGAAATTGTCCATCGCGAGAACTAATTACGAACTAAACAACCCAATGAGGTCCTTATGTGTAATATATAATAGCATAAGTAATGTTATATGCCTAAGTAGCCCATTGCATGCTATCAAGAATTCTATACTGGGCTTGGAAACAGTAGACCCTGAAATTTGAGCAGCAGTTGCCAAATTTTATTTTATATTGTAGCTTTTGTTTACTGTTGTCTGTTTAATGCATGTTAATGTAATGCCTGTTTAATGTATCTAATTTTAATTTATATTTGTTGTATTATTACTAATTGCCGGCTGATGTCTGTATCTGTAGCCGGTGTTGTTAAACCACTTAGTCCGGTCTTTGGTGTGTACGTGCTCCCTGCGTATAGGGAGGTAGCCCCATCGGTCGGCAGGGGCGGGTGTGAGAGGCGTGGGAACGAACGAAGAAAAAAAATAGCAGTTTGTAAAAAGGGTTTGAATGTGCTGAAATAATAGAATTGAGCCTTAACTTTTGGGAATCAGCTTCGAAATCATTGAGGATGATATAATATTGAAGTGCTTCCCACTGCCTCCAAAATTGTTTCAATAACTTCTTGACGTGAAAGCCATGGAGTTGTTGAGTATTTAAAAACAATATTTAACTGATCTGTCATTGCAAACTCTCCATGATATTGATCTCCAAACTTTATTTGGGTGGAAGCTGTGTCTACTTTAATGTAAACAAATGTGTATAAACAGGTTGATGCGAACCAGTTTTTTTACGTTCTCTATCTATTTGTGACTAAGCTACCTATTTCACGGTCTTCGCGTCAAAGTAAAACTAAAAGCCAAAAAATGGGGACTACGTCTCTTACGTATCATTTTTCAAAATTTTATCTGCATGTACCTTTAAATGATGCTGACATTTTGAAGCTCGATTTTGAGTGTTTCTTGAATTTTACTTCAAACTTTAATACACAAATAGGAATTTATAAAACCCGATTATAAGATTATTGTAGTCGCGAATCTGATTTGATATATATTTTGTGTATGTAGTATGCACAGCTTCAGAGTAATACTCATCCGAAGGTGAAAATTTTGCGGATTAAATTGCGTTTTCTGTGGATCATTTCCGCTTCAATTAATAACCTGATACGGATTGTGATCTTTTTTCGAACTGTAAAAACTGCAGCCGAAAGAGATATACCCAATTTATGTCATGGTAATCTCTTTCGGCTAGTTCCATGGTTCTTAATGGACCGCATTGAAATCGGTATAGATCGATGTATTTTTTTAGGGTGCGCGTTAATGGCTTATGGAGTTTTCGGAAATTATTCGTGTTTTTCGAGTTTTTGGGTACTTCAATGCAACGTGTGGTACATCGTAGCCGTCAAATGAAATTTCGCAAAATAAACATGGATTGGAGGATAAACTTCAGTACTTCCTGGAAACCGCATGCGCATCAAATGATTTTGAGAATTATGCGATTTAGACGCAATTTAAAATGTTTTTTTTTTTAATATAGTTTTTTTTAAGATTTAATATCATATTTATAGAACATCAAGATTTATCGAAATGACCTTGTTATAATCCTCAAGGTGTATATTTGTACATAAGAAGTGATAATTTTTATATGTGTAAATTTTTCTGTGAAATTCGGATAAAATAGAAGAATAACATCAACAATTTCTTCTGAAATTCCTTCGAACAAAAAACAAATATTTTTCCTCAATATCTTGTTTTGTTGTCGCTGTAATTTACAAACCGCTATACAGACTTGTGTGATTTTGATATCATTTGATTCATCGTGGTATGTATTATGTAGATATTTTTAACACTAGAAAGACTGGAATTTTTTATATACAGTAAAAACTCGCTAATCCGGATAATTGATTGCAGACACCAATCCGGATTACCGAGATTTCCGGACTATCGAGTTTTATGATTTGGTTTAAATTTATATTAATTTGATGATAATTTGAGTATTTTTGTTTTTATTAAAAATGAAAATTATTCATTTCAAAAATATGAACTTTGAATATAATAGGTACCATTTTCAATTAAATTTGCAACGATTTTTTTATTAAAATAAAAAGTAACGTATCTTTACAATCCGGATTTTTGAGTCAAATAGGTCAATCAATCCTAAACTTTTTGAACTATTAGTTTCACGAAGAATATCACATTTTATAAAAAGTATTATTTCCCCTTTTCAACACGGTTTTATGAAAGGCAGATCTACTACTTCCAATCTTCTTGAATTTGTTTGTCATGTTCATAATGGCTTGATGTTATTTATACAGACTTCAGTAAAGCTTTCGATACTGTAGTTCGTAAGCTATTGCTCCATAAACTTAATGTTATGGGTTCCCGTCAATTCTTTTAAGCTGGATTTCATCCTATTTAGAGGATCGTACCCAAAAAGTTTTGTTCAGTGATTCCTTTTCTAAAGATATTGTTGTTTCCTCTGGAGTTCCGCAAGGAAGTCATTTGGGTCCGTTATTGTTTGTTGTTTATATAAATGATCTTCCGAATTACATTCTTTATTCCAAAATACTAATGTATGCAGATGATGTCAAGCTGTTTTCGCATATAAATACCCGTTATTCAGTTTATTTACAGTACGATTTACACTCACACTTTAACTGGTGCAGTGCAAATGGAATGCCTCTTAATTTAAAAAAATGTAAGAAATTTTCCTTATTCAGATCACATCCAATACAATCGGATTACTTTATAGGGTCATACAAACTGGACAATATTGATTCTTTCTCTGATCTTGGCGTCATCTTAGATCCTAAACTAAAGTTTCATCTTCATATCGATTCTTGTGTTAATAAAGCCAAGTCTTTATTAGGATTCATTAAACGCTGGTCTAAAGAGTTTGATGACCCTTATGTTACTAAAAGATTATTTGTTAGTATTGTCCGCCCAGTCCTAGAATATGGTTGCATTCTTTGGAGTCCGTTTTATGAATGTCACTGTGATAAAATTGAGTCAGTTCAAGTTCAGTTCTTAATCTTTGCTTTGCGTGGCCTAAATTGGAACCCATCGGAATTACTTCCACCTTATAAAAGTCGCTTATTGTTAATTAATCTTCCAACACTAGAAAAAAGACGTTTCATGTTAAGAGCATTATTTATTATTAAATTAACACGTGGTCTGATCGATTCACCTTTTCTTACGGGAGAAATAATTTTTAATGTTCCCTCTCGAACAACACGTAATTTTGAACCGTTGAAATTGTCCATCGCGAGAACTAATTACGAACTAAACAACCCAATGAGGTCCTTATGTGTAATATATAATAGCATAAGTAATGTTATATGCCTAAGTAGCCCATTGCATGCTATCAAGAATTCTATACTGGGCTTGGAAACAGTAGACCCCTGAGCAGCAGTTGCCAAATTTTATTTTATATTGTAGCTTTTGTTTACTGTTGTCTGTTTAATGCATGTTAATGTAATGCCTGTTTAATGTATCTAATTCTAATTTATATTTGTTGTATTATTACTAATTGCCGGCTGATGTCTGTATCTGTAGCCGGTGTTGTTAAACCACTTAGTCCGGTCTTTGGTGTGTACGTGCTCCCTGCGTATAGGGAGGTAGCCCCCTCGGTCGGCAGGGGCGGGTGTGAGAGGCGTGGGAACGAACGAAGAAAAAAAATAGCAGTTTGTAAAAAGGGTTTGAATGTGCTGAAATAATAGAATTGAGCCTTAACTTTTGGGAATCAGCTTCGAAATCATTGAGGATGATATAATATTGAAGTGCTTCCCACTGCCTCCAAAATTGTTTCAATAACTTCTTGACGTGAAAGCCATGGAGTTGTTGAGTATTTAAAAACAATATTTAACTGATCTGTCATTGCAAACTCTCCATGATATTGATCTCCAAACTTTATTTGGGTGGAAGCTGTGTCTACTTTAATGTAAACAAATGTGTATAAACAGGTTGATGCGAACCAGTTTTTTTACGTTCTCTATCTATTTGTGACTAAGCTACCTATTTCACGGTCTTCGCGTCAAAGTAAAACTAGAAGCCAAAAAATGGGGACTACGTCTCTTACGTATCATTTTTCAAAATTTTATCTGCATGTACCTTTAAATGATGCTGACATTTTGAAGCTCGATTTTGAGTGTTTCTTGAATTTTACTTCAAACTTTAATACACAAATAGGAATTTATAATACCCGATTATAAGATTATTGTAGTCGCGAATCTGATTTGATATATATTTTGTGTATGTAGTATGCACAGCTTCAGAGTAATACTCATCCGAAGGTGAAAATTTTGCGGATTAAATTGCGTTTTCTGTGGATCATTTCCGCTTCAATTAATAACCTGATACGGATTGTGATCTTTTTTCGAACTGTAAAAACTGCAGCGGAAAGAGATATACCCAATTTATGTCATGGTAATCTCTTTCGGCTAGTTCCATGGTTCTTAATGGACCGCATTGAAATCGGTATAGATCGATGTATTTTTTTAGGGTGCGCGTTAATGGCTTATGGAGTTTTCGGAAATTATTCGTGTTTTTCGAGTTTTTGGGTACTTCAATGCAACGTGTGGTACATCGTAGCCGTCAAATGAAATTTCGCAAAATAAACATGGATTGGAGGATAAACTTCAGTACTTCCTGGAAACCGCATGCGCATCAAATGATTTTGAGAATTATGCGATTTAGACGCAATTTAAAATGTTTTTTTTTTAATATAGTTTTTTTTTAAGATTTAATATCATATTTATAGAACATCAAGATTTATCGAAATGACCTTGTTATAATCCTCAAGGTGTATATTTGTACATAAGAAGTGATAATTTTTATATGTGTAAATTTTTCTGGAAATTCGGATAAAATAGAAGCATAACATCAACAATTTCTTCTGAAATTCCTTCGAACAAAAAACAAATATTTTTCCTCAATATCTTGTTTTGTTGTCGCTGTAATTTACAAACCGCTATACAGACTTGTGTGATTTTGATATCATTTGATTCATCGTGGTATGTATTATGTAGATATTTTTAACACTAGAAAGACTGGAATTTTTTATATACAGTAAAAACTCGCTAATCCGGATAATTGATTGCAGACACCAATCCGGATTACCGAGATTTCCGGATTATCGAGTTTTATGATTTGGTTTAAATTTATATTAATTTGATGATAATTTAAGTATTTTTATGTTTTTATTAAAAATGAAAATTATTCATTTCAAAAATATGAACTTTGAATATAATAGGTAACATTTTCAATTAAATTTGCAACGATTTTTTTATTAAAATAAAAAGTAACGTATCTTTACAATCCGGATTTTTGAGTCAAATAGGTCAATCAATCCGGATTATAGGATACACAATGGGTTGTGAAATGCAGTCCGGATTACCGAATAATCCGGATTGTCGAGGTCCTGATTATCAAGTTTATACTGTACATATATTGCCGAAAAGCGGTCAAAATGAATTCATTCTGAAAGAATTTTTATTATGTAAAGACATTTTTTTAAACTTATTTTTTAATGTTTTTCACATTATTTACAATCATATAAAAAGATGTTATTATTTGTTAGCGGCGGGAGGGCTCACGAGTTTCTCTTTTTGGAAAATAAGAGCGCTAGTCAAAATATTCGAAAAAGAGTAAGTGTTTACTCTAATAGTGAAATCGACTGCAAATATAAAATTGATTTTTGCCGATTTGTGTGTTCGTTTGTGTGTCTAGAGTAACAAACGGTTTTTCATGTTGTTGTACTGATCTGGTCATATATGAAATTTACTTTATACAATAATAAAAGTCATTTGATCATTTGAAATTTCCCAAGAGGTCAAAATGACGGCTTTTAGGCAATATAGGTATAGCACATATGAATGCAGGAAATGGAAGAGGGGAGGGAGCAGCAACTATGATTAATAAACGTAGTTCTATGTGGTACAAAAAGTCACTAAATTTTAAAAGACTGTGTCATAATATACCCAATTGTTTTTGTACTTGAAATTGAAAAACGGTCAAAATGACCGCCTTCGGCAATCTAGTGTTAAATTAATTTTTAGGATGATACGTGTCATTAATATAATGAAAATATTAACGTAATCTCCTATATTTTTATTATTTTTCTCATATTTCGCGAAGAAGTGCAACTTTTTCGCGATGATTATTATATATTCATATTCTTATTTTACGAAGGGAGAAATATATCCACGTTTTTGGTCAATATAATAAACGGCGTAATTTTAACATTTTTTCTTACGGCCAAAATTAAAACCTCCATAACTTTGGCGCATATCAACCAAAAATTTGATCACGAACGGATTCAGAGTCAGAATATTTTTCTTTATATGTGTACCAAAAATCATTGATGTACCCCGAAAACAAAACAAAAAAAAATATTGTCCATATATATTTTTTTGACAGTTAAGCTTAAAAAATTTTCAATGTATTAGATAAATAGCTGTTGAATGTTACCTTGGTCCACATTTTTCTGTAGCTTTGTACTGTCACTAGCACTTCAAGTTGTCGGCAAAATTACATTGCCCAAAAATTTTATTGCGCAACGTATTTTACATTATTTCCAACAGCTTGGGGGTTGAAGGAGATACGACAGAACGTCGAATGATGAAAATGACGCATTGAGAGATAAAAATATTAGAAGTTTTGATCTGGCCGCAAGAGAGCATAAAGTATTGAAGGCTTAATTATTATATGTCCAAAATAGACCAATAAATTATTCAAACATTAAAACTCGATACAAAATTGGAGGAATGTAAATATTACTTAAAAATGTTGCAATTGTTGGTTTTTGATTCTCACTATTTATTTGCCTAACCTATTATGATCACGTATGAGTCGTTCGAATCATCAAATTTGGTGCAGGTGTTTCTGAGTTATATGCGGTGCAACTAACACAAAATTCTAACCATTCCCACCGTGATTACAAACAACGGAAGTCTATCGATAAGTCCCTATAAATTTTGCACAACATGAAAAATATATTTGAGGAACATAAATGCTTATATAATTTAGACATCAAGACAAATAACAGGGAATTTCCTCCACGTAGCATCCGATCCTACGTGGAGGAAATTCCCTATTGACCCTTTCAGTGTTTTTGTCATATATATTCGACATTTAAAATTACTCTCTTTGCGATTTTTCAGTTATCCTATGTACCGTTACAATTAATGTTTTTGTTTTTGCTGAAAGACAGACAAAACTGTCCGAGGTATAAAATAAGAATACCTTTTTATACCCTTCACCACACTGTGGTACAGGGTATTATGTCTTTGTGCATATGTTTGTAACAGGCAAAAGGAAACGAGATAGACACATGGTTTCTTTTGAGAATATGCATAGAATCACTTTCTAAGTCGATTTATGCATGTCCGTCCGTCCGTCTGTCTGTCTGTGCATGTTAAATTGTAAACAAAGTACAGGTCGCATTTATGATCCGAATTGGATGAAATTTGGCATAGGTCACTTATTCGGCCCAAGGACGAACCCTATTGAAATTGGGAAAAATCGGTTCAGATTTAGATATAGCTCCCATATATATATTTAACCGATTTAACGTAAACAGTCCCTATATATCTTTCGATTTGCACGAAATTTGGTACAGCTTAATCATTTAGGTCTAGAATTATGTCTGCCAAGTTTCGTGAAAATCGGTCCAGATTTAGATATAGATTCCATATATAGTTTCGTCCGATTTCATGTAAATGGTGCACCAAAGTCCCTATATATCTTTCGATTTGCACGAAATTTGGCATAACGTACTGAATTAAGCCTAGAGAGATGTCTGCCAAGTTTCGAGAAAATCGGTCCAGATTTCTATATAGCTCCCATATATAGTTTCGTCCGATTTCATGTAAATGGTGCCCCAAAGTCCCAATAACGAACTGAATTAACCCTAGAGTGATGTCTGCCAAGTTTCGAGAAAATCGGTCCAGATTTAGATATAGCTCCCATATATAGTTTCGTCCAATTTCATGTAAATGGTGCACCAAAGTCGCTATATATCTTTCGATTTGCACGAAATTTGGCATAATGTACTGAATTAGGTCCAGAATGATGTGTGTTAAATTTCCTGAAAATCGGTTCAGGTTTAGATATAGCTCCCATACATATTTTCGTCCGATTTTAGGTAAATATTTCACCAAAGTCCCTATATATCGTTAGATTGGCACGAAATTTGGCATAGCGTACGGAATTAAGTCTAGAACGATGTGTGTTAAATTTCGTGAAAATAGGTTCAGATTTAGATATAGCTCCCATATATATTTTCGTCCGATTTTATGTAAATGGTGCAACAATGTCCCTATATATCCTTCGATTTGCACGAAATTTCGCATAGCATACTGAACTAAGTCTAGAACGATGTGTGTTAAATTTCGTGAAAATCGGTTCAGATTTAGATATAGCTCCCATATATATTTTCGTCCGATTTTGGATTTATAAGTAAATTTGGATTTATAAGTAAATAAAGAACTCAAAATGTGGCCGAATGCAAAAACCATACTGAAATAAGTGTAACCTATATTTCGATATTTCGCTTTAAATTTATTTACATTATTTTGTCCCATCGTAAGAAGCAACTCTATACCTGACCAAAATTTAGTATAGGTTGCAGAATGACATGTTTAATTTCGTGTTAATGGTTCTTCAATAATGCGACGTCTGTTAGGATTCATCTGTTTAATATACCCACAGTGGTGAAGGGTATCATATAGTCGGCCCCGTCCGACTTTACTACTTTCCTTATTGGTTTTTCTAAACTCTGTGCTTTATATGGTCTTAAGTACAAAATTTTAGAATTTTATTCCGACAATTTTTTTTTTTTTTTACACTGAAAGGGTTAAATATATTCTTCCCAGATATAAGATTTTTTTTAATAATAACTTTCATGATAACAAGCGTAGTCCAATATTAATTAAGCCTCCTCATTTCGATTAGTCATTTATATTTATAGCCATATAAATTTATATTTATTCCAAACGAATTTTTGAATTTATTGAGCTCTATGCTATATTTATTAATTTGGATGGACGATCTGAACATAACAAACTATGTGAATATATTGGTGATTTTTTTATAAAATTTTGCTGGTGTTCTTTCCTACTTAGAACAAATTCCGGTTTCGACAAATTCCCCAGATATCGTATGGGGTATATGCCATGTGTTGTTTTATATGTCAAAAATGGTTATTATATGTTAATGTTATTGCATAGTTTTGCATGATCCGATTTTAGTTACCGCCTACTTTTTACATTGTTCCCATCTTTTGCACTTTTTTATTTAAGAAAATTTTCCCGGCCTAGATATATTATTCTTAACATACCTTCCAAATTTATTCACATAGAATAAATTATATACTTAAAAAAAATCAACAAACTGGGATTATGCCTGAATATTTGGCAATAACAAAATATTTTAAATAAATAAATCTGGATTCTATGGAAAAGGGTGAGCATACAATGGCCGCGAAGTTTATGTTCACAAAGAATAATTTGTTAATGCAATGGTAATTTTATTTATTATAGAAATTGAACATATTTTCAGAATTTTCCATAATTGGCAAATGCTCAATTAAAGAAGTTAAAAGCTGGAAATTTTCGACCAAAATATGTCCAACAATGAGTACGAAATCATAACAGCTGGATATAAAATGTGTCATTCGACGACGATATTCACCGTCGACGCAGATCGGCTCATAGATCTTCCAGAGAACTTTTCTCTCAAACACTCCAAGTAATGCATCATCTGCTTGCGCAAGTACCCATGCTTCAGATTCATACAACAGCACGGGTAGTATCAGTGTCTTGTAGAGTGTGAGTTTGGTCTTACGAGAGGTGGCCTTGCTTTTGAATTACTTACATAGACGATAGAAGCATCTGTTGGCCAACACTATTCTTCTCCGGATTTCAAAGCTAATGCTATTAGCTGTAGTTTCTAGTTTCACAGTAGGTCAAAGTATACTGGACGACTTGCGCGTTGATACCATCAGCTTGGTCTTCTCATCGTTTACTGCTAGTCCCACTTTGACAATTCGTTCGAAGGTGGCTGTTACCAGGGACGTAAGTTTAGTTTTGTAACAGCAATTTTTTAAAAAACTCACATTTTCGCACATTTTCGGAAAACGAAAAAAAAATAGTTAAACATTATCGAGAATTATAAAATTTTAATGTCAATATTTTGATGAAATCATACAATTTTAAGAAAAATATGTGAAAGTGGATCACTATGAGAAAAGCGAAAGATTCCACTTGATGCGATTGTGGTATGTGATGAAAATCTATTTCCAAAAGTAAATATATAGTAACAAATTTTAATAACGATACTGGTAATCACAGCATCAGCTGAAAGAAGTGTTTTTACCCTTACACCAAGAAAAAAGTATCTGAAAAATCAAATGCAAAGCTCACGCTCTTATGTCTACTGATCACATAACTAAAAAATCTAGAAATAGAAGACTTGATATGAAATGAAATTTTTGTGAAGTTATATATTTTTGTGACCTTAGTAAATATTAAATATTGTCTTTAGTTTTAATACATTTTCACGATTAGTAATGCCTTTTCATATTTAATGATCAAGTGATGCATATGAAAATAAAAAATTGTTTTTTAACTTATTATATTAAGGAAGGAAAAATTTTACTTTTTTTCATTTCGCGCCATCGGGCATTAAATGCAACGAGTAGTAGAAGATAACTTTTAGTACAAATGGTTTTTTGATGACGCGATTGAAGCACAATTTAAAATGCATATTTCACAATACAGTATAAGATTATTATATACGTATGTCCATGTTTGGTCAAATAATGTTGTAATCTGCTATAGTTTTATCATTTTTCTCATATTTGGTGCATACTAGAAAATTTGCAAAAAGCAAAGATATCGTAGAATTGATTTTAAAATGTGGATTTTACATGGTTGCATTTGAATTAGATAGATGAATTAGTATCTAGAGTAATACTTATGACATTGGGCTTGTAAAGTGATGACAAAAAGAAAAAAGTAAATTTTTAATAAAAATAATAATATTTGTATAAACCCTCATTTTGATTTACTTAAAAATATATATTTATGTTTTCTAAATAAATTTAGTTTTACAACAGAAAATGTTTTATTCCATTAGAATTCTTAAAGTTTCTAAAAAAGTCAGTAATCTTTGACAACATATAGGGTTTTCAGTTTTCAGTCCGGGCCCCCTCCGAAATTTTTTTTCTCTAAATAACTTTAGTTTTATAACAAACCTATTTAATTATATTAGAATTCTGAAAATTTCTAAAAAAATTCAGTAAGCATTGACAACATATAGAGTAAATACAGCAGTTTTCGGCCCGAGCTCCCTCCAAAATTATTTTTTTCTCGAAATAACTTCAGTTTTGAAACAGAAATTTTTAAATCCATTAGAATTCTCAATACCCACTATAGTCCACTATAGTATGGAGGGTAAATTAATTTTGTCATTCCGTTTGTAACTCAACGAAATATTCATTTCCGAAATTTTGCATAGATTTGTCTTTTGTCTGCAGGCAGGTCAAGTTCGAAGATGGGATATATCGGTCCACGTTTAGGCAAAGCTATTTATAACGGTACCGCCCAATTTTCGGCATTTTGGGGTTCTTGAGCGTGTTTTTCAACCGAATTCGCTGAAGTTTGGTACATTGGGTTCCTATTGCGTACTAAATGAATATATGTCCACTTTTTCTGGTAGCCCCCATATAACGGTACATCCTAATTTTCAGTATTTTGGAGGGGTTTAAGCGCGTTTTTAAACCGAATTCACTGGTAGCCCCATATATCGTTACTCCGCAAATTTACAATTTTTTCGGAGGTTTAAGCGTGATTTTAAACCGCATTCGCTGACCATTTTTTTCGGGTAGCCCCCATATAAGACGCACTCAATTTTCGGTATTTTGGGGTTCTTGAAGGCTTTTTCAACCGAATTCGCTGTAATTTGTTATTTCACATATGGTAACAAATCTTTCTAACAAAAATTATTAATATTCGCCCCCTTTTATATTAAAATAGTTTACTGATTAGTTCCGTGTGTAGGGATTGTAGCCTATATTCCACCATAGTTTAGGGGATAGTCGTTACTCGAAATAGTCAGTTTTACCCTACAAATTATGGAATTCTAAGACGAATTAGACATCGGTTGTAATCATTCCGTTTTCTAAGGAAATCGTAATAACAAAACTGACGATAATGACGTAAACTTAGAAAATATATGGAGAATACACCCAACATACCTGAGTCTCAGAATACAGAACGAGTTAATAGAACTAATTAGAGAATACATCCAGAAGTCTATTGTTGAAGAAGTGAAAATTGCTGTATTATTTTCGGTTATAGTGGATGAAACTAAATATTTTTGTATCTAAAAAGCCAAAGAATCTTTCCTTTTATACGTGGAATTATGACAATTAACAGGAAAAGAAATTTCGACCGTCATAATAACACAATTCGACAGGTCAAGGATATGACAAACAGATTTCTGGAAAATAAAAAATTTCAGTAGTGTTGGCGGTTTATTTGGGATACCATTTGTATTTTGTTTTTGCAAAATAGTCAGGCTGAATCACAGTTTGTTGTTTTTATATATAAAAAAAAAAAAAAAAAAACTGGGATTCAGCCTGACTATTTTGCAAAAACAAAATACAAATGGTATCCCAAATAAACCGCCAACACTACTGAAGTTGTAGACGCAGGCACGGTTGAACTGTTTGGTTTGTTGCTGTATACTAGCAACACCAACAAAGTCGTTGTGTGCATTTGTCGCGATGTGACAACACACAACAGTGGGAAAGGTGTGGTATTGTTTGTAAATGCCTTGTTAACCTCGAAGTGAGGCTCCAGCGAAATTCTCATGCAGTTTATGTCGTTGGTCAGCTAAGTACTTCGCTTTGTTACAAGAGACATTTGGGTATGAAAGGTTTTTTGTATAGAAACAATAGCTTCTGGGGAGAATATCCCAACAAAAAACTAAGGGAACTGATGAGGATCAGTGGCGTGATCCGAAACTATAGTCTTCCCTGCCTTACCCCTCGGCAAACAATGCCATACATTCCCCACTAAAAAAATTGTTAAACCATTATCGATAATTATAACATTATAATATAAAGATTTTAAAGAAATCCATGGCATAATTACAGAAGGTAGTTGCATTTGAGAATTTTATTTTTCATTTGGAACTCATCTATCAATTTTAAATAATATGAAAAATAAATTCCAATAAATTTTATGTATGCCGATTGTCATATTTTCTATAAATTAAAAAATATATATTTTCTCAAGCTGAACATTGCTCTCAAGATTTAACCATTGTTGCTACATCTTATATTTAAAAGGTTTAGAGGCAGGAAACTTCAAAATATTTATAAATATAAATTATTTAGCAATTTTAGCACTGAACACATGATATGCGTACATTTCGAAGGAAGATATTTTCATTTCAATTTTAAAAGCTGAATTCTGTCAAAGGCTAATTTATGAAAAAATCGGAAACATATGACTGCATGAGACTACCTTGTGTAATTATGCCATGAAATAAATCATACAATTTTATGAAAAATATCTGAAAGTGGATCTGTGGATCACTATGTGGAAAGCGAAAGGCATTTGACCATCTAATCCATTTGATGCGATTGTAGCATGTGACGAAAATCTATTTCTAAATATAAATATACAAGCTGGACCCGTGGCGCTTCGCAGCCCCTACTAAAGTGACATAACATAGGATAGTTCACGTAGAAAACTATTTGTATTTAGTTTAAATGCTACTATTTATTGATAGGATTGATATAGGTATTATAGTAGCCCCAATTACTGTTCGACTATATATATTTCGAAGTGTAATGTATCAGTAATAATACCGTTCAAAGACCAATAAATTCATTCATTCCCATTACCACCTACCTTTATGTAAGTATTCTCATTTGATTTCCCATTATATGGCTGGGATCCCTTCACATTGTAATATTTTTAACGAACTTAGATTTGGTCTTCTTAGCTCATAGATGTATCATGTTCTTAACAGAAAAAAATAGTTTTAGTAATATCCGTTTGATCAACTAAACTTAATTTCTCAAGTAATGTACACAATTTGTTTTCAGATCAGCTATGATGATAACCCACCACAGATTTCAGATTATTATAACTTTTAATCCATCAGCCGCAATTCGTTCAAAAGCTGAAATGTTTTTTTTTTTAAAATGACAAAATGTAAAAAATTTTCATTTTATGGTCGTACCTAATTCATTCGTACCTAAACATTGACAATGCGTATTTTGCATTGCATTATATTACATATAAATGTAAAAAATTTTCGATCAATTAAAAATGTGTTTTCATAAATTTTTGCCGTTTTCAATCGGCACAGATGCAAATAAAGTCATTACGTATTTGGGTAATACGGACGTCTTATAAACCCTATAAAGGTGAGAAGGTGAGTATTTTTGTACGGAGCGCAATAAAATAGGTACGCCCTTTACACAAATTTTATTCCAATGTGTATGAATATGAAAATGCAGAGATGGAAAGCAGTAAATGTGTACTTATCTGAGTATCATACATACTTTTATGAACATATTTATTAAAGATATTCAGATATGTGCATAGATAATTAATGTTAGTTCAGTAGGCCTATTCTGTAACTTTTAACAACATTCGATATTGTTTAAATTTCTTTTGTTATTGTAAGAACAATAAAACAAACAAATGAAATTGTTGTAAAATAGACAATATCGAATGTTGTTAAAAAGTTACAGAATACAGGGGCAGAGGTATGATTACCTTTGATGCTATAACTCTTCGTCATCGCGGAATTTTGAAAGTTTTTTTTGCACATCTTACTTCCATGGGATAGCATGACTGACTGCGAAAATTTCTGCAAAGTCTATTCAGCGATTTTCTACAACCAAACCAAAAGTGTTTATTTTTTCCATGTATAGATAAATTAAATTCAATTGTGAGTAAATTCCGTACATATGATGCGTATTTGTAACCAATTTACTCAAGCAAATTTTAAGGTGGGAATTTGTAACGCCCCTTAGGATATAAACATAGAATACCTATGCCATTTCAGATTTGTGATTACTTTTGATGCTATAACTCCGCCTATGATTTTTCTATCGGGTAGCATGAGGTGATGTAAAATTCTCAGTAAAATCTGTTGAGTGTTTTTTGACTAATCAAACAAAAAATGTAATTTTCGCTGTATGTAAATTATGTAAGTGCAACGGGGAGTGCATTTTCCCCAATCGTACTATGTTCATTTTTGTATGGTTGATGTGTATTTACACCTACGTTATTCAGACAAATTTTGAAGATGGTGTCTATTACCGTTATAAAGATATACGCATATTACATGTACAGATCCTATGTTACTTTCAGGACACTTCATGACATACTGTGTAAATCTCATTAACATCTGTTCAGCGGTTTTTTGAATCTATTGGTAACATACAAACAAACAATTTTTTTTTTATTTTATATAGATAGTTTTTTCAAGGCAGGCAATTAGTTGGATTGTCATCCAATTAATTGTAGAAAATTAACATATTTTGAGAATTTTTCATAATCGACAATTAGATATACGCTACCTATTTTCGCCCAAAATATGTCCAAAAAGAACTACAAAGGGATGAAACCATAAAGGTGCGATATAAAATGTGTGGAAATGCTAATATCTTTCAAAATATATGTTATGCAAGATTTCCGCTGATTTTTCACAAAATTTTCTTTTATAAAAACCTTCACACTGTAATTACCAACAGCTGAAATAAATTTTTAGTCAACTCGGTCCAGCCGATCTCAAATAATATGAAGTACATATTGTCTTTAGTTTAAATACATTGTCACGATTTGTATTGCATTTCCATAGAAATATTATTTATATTTTCTAAAGAATACGAATTTGCCATGTGTACAAATGATATTATATGACATGTGTACAATGTATATTAATATAAAACATTGTTTTTTTATAACTTAACCATCTACTCATATCATATGTATAGAAGAACAAATTTTACTTTTTTAATTTCAGTAAAATCTGTTGAGTGTTTTTTGACTAATCAAACAAAAAATGTAATTTTCGCTGTATGTAAATTATGTAAGTGCAACGGGGAGTGCATTTTCCCCAATCGTACTATGTTCATTTTTGTATGGTTGATGTGTATTTACACCTACGTTATTCAGACAAATTTTGAAGATGGTGTCTATTACCGTTATAAAGATATACGCATATTACATGTACAGATCCTATGTTACTTTCAGGACACTTCATGACATACTGTGTAAATCTCATTAACATCTGTTCAGCGGTTTTTTGAATCTATTGGTAACATACATACAAACAATTTTTTTTTTATTTTATATAGATAGTTTTTTCAAGGCAGGCAATTAGTTGGATTGTCATCCAATTAATTGTAGAAAATTAACATATTTTGAGAATTTTTCATAATCGACAATTAGATATACGCTACCTATTTTCGCCCAAAATATGTCCAAAAAGAACTACAAAGGGATGAAACCATAAAGGTGCGATATAAAATGTGTGGAAATGCTAATATCTTTCAAAATATATGTTATGCAAGATTTCCGCTGATTTTTCACAAAATTTTCTTTTATAAAAACCTTCACACTGTAATTACCAACAGCTGAAATAAATTTTTAGTCAACTCGGTCCAGCCGATCTCAAATAATATGAAGTACATATTGTCTTTAGTTTAAATACATTGTCACGATTTGTATTGCATTTCCATAGAAATATTATTTATATTTTCTAAAGAATATATACGAATTTGCCATGTGTACAAATGATATTATATGACATGTGTACAATGTATATTAATATAAAACATTGTTTTTTTTATAACTTAACCATCTACTCATATCATATGTATAGAAGAACAAATTTTACTTTTTTAATTTCATCGGGAAACGTATGGTAAACTTACATTACGTTTACATTTAACCGGATTTCGTTAACCCAGTGGGTTTCAATTGTCATTTCCTTTGCATATATGTCAAATAAATCCTCATAAAGTAGGTTAACCCGGTAAAAAGTTCTAATGTACAAGGAGTTTTAGTTATGTTCACGTCAAGACAAATGTTTGTGATTGTACGAACGATGAAAAAGTTCCAATAGCTTAAAAATAACAAATGAACTATAAAGAATGACATTGACTGGACTAGTTCACTTGCTCTTTCAACTGAATCGTTCATCTGAACTAGTTCGTTCGCAAGTATACATCTTCACCACATGTTATAACTTTGAACCGTTTAAAATAAGGTCCCGAAATTATAACACGAATGATACTAAATCGTATATTTGGGAGGTCAATACATTATATATTCCAGATGTTTGTTTTGATAATCTGATGAATTATAACTCAGTAAGATATGTAGTAACTAGAGTATATCAAAAGGAGCAAGAAAAATGTATACTAACGCATCAATTGAGAACGGCTGGACCGATTTGACTCAAAATTTCTTTCAATTGTCGGTAATAACAGAGGGAAGGTTTTTATGAAAGAATATTTTGAGAAAAATCCGCGAAAAAGTTGCAAACATTATTTTAAATAAACAGCTGGACCGATTTGACTTAAAGATTCTGTTAGTAGTTTGTAATTGAAGTGGCAAGGTTTTAATGAAAGAACATTGTGAGAAAATCCGCGAAAAATGTTGCAAAATATATTTTGAAAGATATTAGCATTTTCACACGTTTTATATCGGACCTTTATGATTTCATCTCTTCGTAGTTCTTTTTGGACATATTTTGGGTGAAAATTGGCAGCGTATAATATCTTTAAGTAATTGTCAATTATGGAAAATTCTCAAAATATGTATGTCAATTTTCTACAATCAATTGGATTGTCATTGCCTTGAAAAAACTATTGCAAGGTATATATAAGGTAGCCGCATCGGCGAATTGGGAACTTGATATGTCAAAACGGCAATCAAAGCGAATTTAAATTAATTCGCTTTGACATATCGATTTTGAAGCAAATTGTTTTCTACCAATCAGAACACAGAATTTTGAAATATCAAAAACATATTGTTTTACTTTTAATTATTTTTTTGAAATTCTTCTCATTTGAGTAAATTATAATTTTATGAATGAAAATCATCATAAAAATTAAAATTGGTATTTGTAAATGGAATAAATTGGCGGTGGAGTGATTTCAATATGTGGTCCACGCTGAAAATGTGTTTAAAACGCCACGAAATGTGGTTAAAGCAAGCACCCATAGTTTTTGGTAATGAATGGTTTGGTTACTCTTGGGGCCACAGTTATGAGCCGAAATCCACAAAATGTTACTTTTGAAGCGGACCTGGTCAACCAATAAGCATGAATGTTTTAATAAGGGACAGTACACATGATATGTTAGATTTTGTGTGAATAATAACCAAAACTTAATTTTATGACGTATATTTACTCGGGGAAGACATAGTTCGGATAAATTTGCAACATATGAAAGAAGATATTTTTCCTCTAAAATGGTATATGAATGTATATAAAATGTTTGATTATTCCAAATACTCGAATCTTGTTGTGGTTGTTAGAGAATCAAATATCAGATAATTGTCGCGGATTTTTGCACAATCAGGGTTAAGCTCCATAAAATTTAAGACCAGTGGACAACTTGCTCACAAGTTGTTAAATATTTCATAAAATTGATAAAAAAAAAATATTACATTTTTGTTTGAAATTTGCATTTTCCTACTGCGAATCCAAAATTATATTTGACATATAATATTACCATCAGCTGCCTTGATACGGTTACCTTATTGATATACCTTGAACTATTGTATATGAAAATAAATTTACATTTATTTTCATTACAAATAAATTTAATAATAAGAAACTGAAAAGAGAGAATAAGATTAATCGCTATCATTAATTGCTCATATATTTTAATAACAATAATAAAATCAAAATTTATTTAGTTTGAAAATCTATAGTAACGCATCAATTGAGAACGGCTGGGTCGATTTGACTCAAACTGTCTTTAGGTTATCAGTAATTGAAATGGGAAGGTTTTCATGATAAAAAAAATCCGCGGAAAAGTCGCGAAACTGGAAAAATTTAATGTTGTTCTTTTATATGTAAGTGGAGTGGAGTCGAATGGAAAAATTGACACTTCTAATTGAAAATCGCGGAATATTTAGAAGAGAACTTGATTTTGTTCTATCTATAATGGCTTTCCGAATGGAAAACTTTAAATTCTAACTGGAAAGCACGGAATATTCCGAAGAATTGAATTTTACGCATGATTTGGTTTTGGTTTATGGGAAATTTTTTGCGGTTCTTGCAAATTTCGCGTAATTATGAAAATCATGTTAATAGAAATTAGCTGAAAATATAATATATTGCTTTAAGTTGTACGTTGTCTTTGGCTGTGATAAAATTGTCATGTTCCTTCTTTATTGTCATTATATATTGAGTAAAAAATTAAAACAAATACAAATTAAAATTATTCACTTCGGTTCCGCTCATTAATACTCTAAGTTGTCTTTTTGAATATATTATTCTTTTGAATATAATGAATTATGCTGTATTTGTATTAGACGGTCAAATCTTGGACGACGTACACGTCGTGCAATAGTCAGTCAAAATATCCGTAACTCTCAAGGGTTCATGCTGCACAATCACCAGATCAAATCCGACCCAATATTTATATGAGAAGACCAGTAGTAAATTTGGTCTTAGGTCGCGCAGCATTTGAATACGAGCCAACAATCATCTACAAAGTTCGCTGCGTTGATATCGATTCATTATATGTGATATGCCAGCATTGTAAGGCATTGAAAATCCAATGCGCAACCCCCAACTTATGCTGCGCTGGTGGCAAGGTAAAAACACTTTCTGTCTAATATACAAAAATATATAGGTGCCGAATTTGTCGATCAACCAGGCTACAATCTGAGTTCTTAGGTAACTCAAAAACAATTTGATTCGAGGGCTAATTCTCCATAGCACCCACTCTATGTTACCCCCACCAAACCAAATATATTTCGTTGGTGAGTCTATAATTGAATTGGATCAACATTATGCAATTTTCACTGCTACTAAACGTGAAATAATTTAACAATTGCAAAGATAGTATAATGCTCCCACTATCGCTACAGAAGGAAATGCGTCCAACATCGGGTGTTTAACCATCCTCCCAACTACTTATACTGGAAGCCCACGTCAAATGCATGACTATGCTCAAGACGCGATAACATACGTACAGAATTGCGGGCGCCCGGGTTTATTTATCACGTTCACTTGCAATCCGAAACGGACTGAAATTTCAAATCTTTTGCAGAAAGGCCAATTCCCAGCGATTGGCATGACATTTCTGCACGAATACTCAAACAAAAGATCAGAGTACTCAAGGATTACATTGTGGGATTAATCTCGAAATTTCCTGTATTTCGTTATTTATTTTTGCACCGGAAAACAAATACAAAAACATCGATTATAATATTGATCTTTATTGATTTGGATTACAGTAAAATATTTTGCATTGAAATTTAACGTTTAATTATTTTATTATATTTGCGGGGTTTATATCTATGAATTTTATAGGGGCGACACGAAGTTCGCCGGGTCCGCTAGCTTATTATAAAAAAATTAAATGATAAATAACAAAAATAAAACAACTTTAGTGAGTTTAATTATATATACCGATTTGATAGTACAGAATGTAACATTCAGAGTCCGTTTGTGTAAATTGCAACACTTATTAAATTGTAAATTTTCATCGAATTTGGCACAATATTAACAATTTTATAGGTCACAAAAGCGAATTTATATATATATATATATATTCCATGAGGATAGCAAATCGTGGCCCGATCTAATAAGCACATTCTATTTTTGGCCGCTTTTTAAAATGAACTCGCGACATAGTGCAGCGTAATTTTAAGATGCTGTTCTTATGACAAAAACTAAAACTTCCATAACTTTTGATCGGGAACGGGTTTAGAGTCAGGACAGTAGATTTTCTGAAAATGGAAAATTAAAATTCTTTTTAAATATGACATGGCCGCACATTAGGGAAATGTAGTGAACCTAGGTTTAAGACTACAGAAAATGGTAAAAATTGGTACAGATTTAAATACAGCTTCCGTACATATTATCGCATCATCTAGTATCAAAAAACTAACACAATATACGTCGGAAAAAGAGATGCAAACATCCATCATTTGAGAAACAGAGTTTGCAAAAGAAATTCCTCGAGAGAGCCAGAGTTACTCTCACAAACTTTGTGTCTGTGTGACCAAACAAATGCATATGTATGGGTTGCCTGACCCTGATCTAAATCAGGGGTCGGCAACATAAGACTTTAAGTAGGGTCCTCAAGGAAGAAAACCCGATATTTTAACTTTTTAATTGTATTTTCTTAATTTTACCCGTGTAATGTAACTAAAGCCCTATATGTACACTGGTGACCAAAGCCAAAGCAACTGAAATTGGAAACTGAATAATACCCGTTGATTATTTGGATACATATCTGAAAAACATGAGGAGTTTGGTGCACCATTTACTTCAAATCGGACGAAAATATTTATAAAAGCTATATCGAAATCTAAGCCGATTTCATCGAAACTTGTCACAGAATATCGGCCACATTTTGAGTTCTTGGTGCATTATTTACTTAAAATCGGGAGAAAATATGTATGGTAGCTCTATCCAAATTTGAACCGATTTCAATAAAACTTTCCACATGCTAGGTTATATAAACTATATAACAGTGGGTCTTTGGTGCACATTTTATTTAAAATCTGACAAATCTATATATGGGCAATATTGCCAATTTTTTAAGATAGCTGAAGCGGAGGTTCACCCCTTTATAACTCGGGAACTACTTAAGTATATGAAAAAAAGTGAATAGTTTTGGGTTAATTGATCTGTCGTTGCAAACTGTTTATGATATTGACCTCCAAACTTTATTGTGGTGGAAGCTGTGTCTACTTTAATGTAAAAAAAATGTGTAAAAAACGTTGAGGCGAACCCGTTTTTTTATGTTCTCTATCGATTTGTGACTAAGCCACTCATTGCACGGTCTTCGTGTCAAAATAAAACTAGAAGCCAACAAAATGGGGACTACGCCCCTTATAGATCATTTTTCAAAATTTTCACTGCATTTATCTTTAAATGATGCTGACATTTTGAAGCTCGATTTTGAGTGTTTTTTTATTTTTACTTCTAGTTTTAATACGCAAACATGAATTTATAAAAATCGATTATAAGATTATTATAGTCGCGAATCTGCGTCATTTGATATGTATTTTGTGTATGTAGTATGCACAACTTCAGAGTAATACTCATCAGAAGGTACGAATTTTGTGCGATCAAATTTCTAAAAAACCTATTTTTCGGGCCAAATTTTTAGATCTGTCAACTGAATGATATGGGTTTACGTTTTTTACGTTTCGGATGATATAAAATCTTCTTCGTGAAAATCCATCTACTAGAACGGCGGGAACTGGCCTTCCAAAAACACGAAATTTGGCAAAAAATGTTTTTGAAAATATCGCGGATTTATTTGCGTTTTCTGTGTATCATTTCCGCTTCAATAAATGACCTCTTACGGATTTTGATCTTTTTCGAAAAGAGAACTTTAAAAACTTCAGCCGAAAGAGAGATGTACGCAATTTATCTCAAAAATAGATTTTGATGGCACATCCATGGTTCTTAATGGACCACACTGAAATCGGTATAGATCGATGTATTTTTTTAGGGTGCACACCGAAATCGGATGCGCGTTAATGGCATATGGAGTTTTCGGAAATTATTCGCGTTTTACGATGTTTTGGGTACTTCAATGTAACGTGCGGCACATCTTAGCCGTCAAATGAAATTTCGCAAAATATATATGGATTAGAAGATAACCTTCAGCACTTCCTTGAAACCGTATGCGCATCAAATGATTTTGAGAATTATGCGATTTAGACGCAATTTATCTCAAAAATAGTGTGAGCTGGCACATCCATGGTTCTTAATGAACCACATTGAAAT
Organism: Musca vetustissima; assembly: GCF_032173495.1. NCBI lineage: Eukaryota > Metazoa > Arthropoda > Insecta > Diptera > Muscidae > Musca > Musca vetustissima. The sequence continues at coordinate 44,661 of NW_026872767.1, forward strand.
CGGTATAGATCGATGTATTTTTTTAGAGTGCACACCGAAATCGGATGCGCGTTAATGGCATATGGAGTTTTCGGAAATTATTCGCGTTTTACGATTTTTTTGGGTACTTCAATATAACGTGCGGCACATCTTAGCCGTCAAATTAAATTTCGCAAAATATATATGGATTGGAAGATAAACTTCAGTACTTCCTGGAAACCGCATGCGCATCAAATGATTTTGAGAATTACGCGATTTACACGCAATTTAAAATGTGTATTTCATAATATTATTTAATTTTAAGATTTGTTCCTATTTATAGAACCCCAAGATTTATCGAGAGGGTCTTGGCATAATCCGCAAGGAGTATACTTATACACAAAAAGTGATTATTATATATGTAAATTTTTCGGCGAAATTTGGGTAAAATAGCAGAATAACCCCAACATTTTTTTCTGAAAGTTCTTGTATAAAATTCAAAAAATAAATATGATGACAATATTTTTTCGAACCAAAAACAAATATTTTTCCTTAATATCTTGTTTTGTTGTCGCTGTAATTTACAAACCGCTACACGGACTTGTGTGATTTTGATATCATTTGATTCATCGTGGTCTTTAGATTACGCAGATATTTTTTAATTAATTTTTAGGTGTGTGTATGTCATTAATATAATGAAAATATTGACGTAATCTCCTATATTTTTATTATTTTTCTCATATTTCGCGAAGATGTGCAACTTTTTCGCGATTATTATAATATGTGCATATTCTTATTGTACGGAGCAAGATATATATCAACGTTTTTGGTCAATACAATAAACGGCGTAATTTTAAGATTTTTTTCTTATGCCCAAAATTAAAACCTCGATAACTTTTGCGCGCATCAACCAAAAATTTGATCGCGAACGGTTTCGGAGTCAAAACATTTTTCTCTATATGTGTACCAAAAATCATTGATGTGCCACAAAAGCAAAAAAGCCGATTTTTTGAAAATGGAATATTAAAAAATTGGCAATATTGCCCATATAGGAACTATATCTAATTCTGAACTAATTTCAACAAAACTTGCTTCACGTTATCTCATAATAATTTCTTTAAGTTGTGCAAAATTTTGTGCCAATCGGACCCACCTGTGGAATTCGGTGCAGCATTTATATCTAACTTATAGGTTATACTAAGTTCATTACGAAAGATATATAGGGACTCTGGTGCATCATTTACCTAAAATCGGATGAAAATATATATTGGAGCTATATCTAAATCTTAGCCGATTTTCACGAAATTTAAGACACATAATTGTAGACTTTATTCAGTACGCTATACCAAATTTCGTGGAAATCGAATGATATATAGGTACTTTGGTACACCATTTTCCTTAAATCGGACGAAAATAGATATGGGAGCCATATCTAAATCTAAACCAATTTCCAGGAAACTTAACACACATCATTCTAGACTATGTTCAGTACGCTATACCAAATTTCGTGCAAATCGAAAGATATTTTTGGACATTGGTGCACCATTTACCTTAAATCGGACGAAAATATATATGGGCGCTATATATAAATCTGAACCGATTTTTATGAAACTTAGCACACATAATTCTAGGCATCATTCTTAATTCAGTCCAAATAAATTTGGATGAAATATAAACACAAAATTTATTGTAAAACAAAAAATATTGTTTGGAAAACTGATTGACCAAATTTTTGATTGGTCAAAACTAAAGCAACTATCCTTTGGGAAGAGGTTATGTTTGTTAATTTGCGAATATCTTTCGATTTTGCTAAAGAACCTTTGGGAAGAGGTTATGTTTGTTACTTTGTGAATATCATTCGATTTAGCTGAAGATCTTATGATTGTGCTGGCCATTTTGACTCCCGCAACTAATCCTTGACATGTTTCGGTATATGTTTGTGGTTATTGTCAAGCTAAAACACCCAAACAAGCTGTATATTTCAGACAAGGGAACCATAAACAATACGATCCATAATGTCGTAAATCTCGTACATAGATCGATCGTCATAAAAAGAAAAATAGCCCAATACCATTATTGACCCTTCTGGCTGACTGGAGCCTTTCAGTTTTTGATTTTCTCACGTTAATTTTTCTCGGGTCTGAGCCTTTGTCATTAAACATAACATTTCTCCACTGATTTCAATTAATTTGAAATATTAATCAGAAATAAAGGGATTTCTTGATGGATTTCTTGAGGATGATGGTATACCTGCCGCCATAGCTCTTTCACGCTCTGTTCTTTAGGTATATCCAACGATAACCTTCTCACCAATTGCGTTGAACTCTCAAATTGGCATTTTTATTGCTATGACAATTTGTTGATCAGTACGAACTCATGTGATCAACTGTCACTACAATTGTCACCGCCAACACTACTGAAGTTGTAGACGCCGGCACGGTTAAACTGTTTGGCTTGTTGCTGTATACTAGCAACACCAACAAAGTCGTTGTGTGCATTTGTCGCGACAATACCACACCTTTCCCACTGTGTTTCCCACTGTTGGGAAAGGTGTGGTATTGTTTGTAAATGCCTTGTTAACCTCGAAGAGAGGCACCAGCGAAATTCACATGCAGTTTATTTCGTTGGTCAGCTAAGTACTTCGCTTTGTTACAAGAGACATTTGGGTATGAACGTTTTTTGGATAGAAGCAATAGCTTCTGTGGAGAATATTCCAACAAAAAACTAAGGGAACTGATGAGGATCAGTGGCGTGATCCGAATCTGTAGTCTTCCCTGCCTTACCCCTCGGCAAACAATGCCATACATTCCCCACTAATAAATAGTTGTTTTTTTTTTATAAAAACAACAAACTTTTGATTATAATAATATGGATATATATGGTAATTATTAAAGTCGAGGAATCTACAGATATTGAACAATCATCCAAAAAAGAATTTGTAGAAGAATACGTCACGCATTTTAAAAGATTTAGGCAGAAAAATCGAAATAAAAATGTTAAGACAATTAAAAAATTAATTTTATTTCACATGTTCTTATTCTTTTATTGTTTTTTGGCGAATATTACAACGCATTTTTAATGTGATTTGACACGTATGCAAATAAAACAAATACCTTTAACTATTTCTGAAGACATTCGGGAATTACAACTTATAGGAATTAATTTAATTTATATTTGAAGTACGAGATTTAATGCGAACAGATTTGGAATGAGCATATTTTTTAATCTATGTACTAAAAATCATTAATGTGTTAGCAAAAAAATTTTCAAGAAAATGTTAATGGAATTTCAAAAGAAATTTAAATTTAATTTAAAACCGGTCTTAATATCTGAATATTAGGTTCAAAAATTTAGATAGAGGTGTCGTGTTCCACCAGAACAACGCTAGGCCACACACATCTACAGTGACTCGCCACAAACTTAGGGAGGATGGTTGAGAAGTTTTAATGAATACGCCATACAGTCCGGACTTGGCACCAAGCAATTATTATTTCTTGTATGGCAAAATTTCTTTATTGATAAAAAATTGGTATCTAGGGAGGATCGACTAGAGTTTTTTGCAAATAAAGAGCAGGGCTTCTATGAGGGATACATCATACAACAAAACGGTGCATATTTGGAAATCGGACATTCCGAAGCATTTTAAATAAAGTCTTATAGTTTATATAAACATAATGGATTTCGTTTTCCCCAAACTAATATATTAATATTTAAATTTATTCACTTGGTCTAGTAAAACGGTAATAAAATATTTAAATCGAACTTAACCCTTTGTGGCCCAATGTTGCCCACAAGCAACAAACTGTTTTAGAGCTTATATTTAATATGCAGTTAGTAGATATATATTATTTGGATTTCATATGTCAAGACCTGATTATGGACGACACATATCAAAAGAAAAATTTAGAAAAATTCAAATTTTTGGTAATGTTATAAGCTTTTTAATATAGAGAAGAGGGTAAATCTGTGTACAGTACTAATTTGTGTATACAGTCCAAATTATTTAAATCACTTCGTATTCGAATTGTACGAATTCTGCCATCAGAATTATTTTTGATTCTTGTAAAAATGAAGATAGAGAATAAGTTAAAATGATTTTTCTGTCGATTTTGCATTTGATTTTCTTTATATTGGACTTTAATGCAAGAATGTAGCGATGTCAAATTTTGTGCATGTCCTATTTAGGATAATTGCATTAAATCTGTGAACAGAAATTTGTTCCAAGATTGCGTAAAAAAATTCGAGGCTCAAAGGGTTAAAGTATGTCATATGTATATTCAGTGTAAAAGTTACATTTGCACCGATTACTTACAATTTAAAAAAATTTGGTATGTACCATACTGCAAGAATTTACTACTTTTTACTATGATAATCAATTTTAATTTTTGATATCGAAGAAAGTAGTAAAATCTAGTTGTTCTTTCAGTAAAACAAATTATGAAATACAAATTTTTATGATGCTTGAAAGCAAAAAGTTAATAAGCCAGTGAGTGAAGCAGTATAGTCTGATGGGGCCGACCATATGATACCCAAACAACTATCACTGAACGCTAATTTGGTGCAGATCTATATTCCGTGCCTGGGTGATACTTCGCGGAATTTGCACCATTTTTATCGATTAGAAGACCTTCGACTTACAATAGGTGCCTCAAGAAAAAAATGATTAATATCGTTTACTTTTAGATATAGTACTCCCCGATTCTCGGTATTTTGGATACGCCTTATAACCGGATAGATTGCGATTTGGTATTTTGGGTTCTCATTAGATTCTCATGGGTACCAAATCTATAAATTTAAATTAGTATATATGTTATTGTAAGTTAAAAAAACGAGTAAGAAAGGTTTTATTTGTTGTTTTTAGTTAATGATAAAAAAAATTAGTCATAGAATAAATGTTAGAGATTGTTTAGCATAAAAATATGCATTTACTATTTTCTGACATTACATTCTCCCTTTCTTCCCTTCCCTACTTAAACTAAAATAAAATACTAGAAATGATCCTAAAGATGGGAGGACCATTGACATGGAATCTGATGAAATTATATGAATTGGGCGTATTTAAGGTCTTTGGTGTACCAAAATAGCAAATGCACAGAAAATTACAGCCTTGCTTGCTATATTCATCGTAGCACAACTGCAACCAATAGCAGCACATTGAATAATACATATCCGTTCCAAAAATATTAATATTAACCCAAGTTTCAGGATAGGCACCATATAACGGTGTCCCCCAGTATTCTGTATTTTATAGATTTTGGACAGCTTATCCAATCGAATTGACTGTATATTTGTGTTTTGGGTTTACATTGTGCAGCATATTTCCGTACTTAAATTGTTTAACATTGACCCACGTTTAAGGACAGTCCCATAATATAGTATCGCCTTCCCACTTCCCCCAAATATGGGGATTTTTGACACGTTTTCCAACCGGATTGGCTATATAACGGTATCACCACATCTCCTCACTAACATTGATTGTTCTACTTATTATTCTTATTAAACAATTTTGTATATTAAATATTTAATTTTTATATATTTCTAGAACTTACTGCATTCGAATGAAGCCCCATTTCCGGAATACAAAACACAATCCATAAAAAAGTCTCGATTCATATTGCCACATTATGGAGTCTTTAAAGGCGTTTGGGATTGGATCATTCTGATATCAACTTTTTATGTAGCAATATTGGTTCCATATAATGCAGCATTCGCAAAATCTGACAGACAAACTATGGTATCAGACGTCATAGTTGAGGCATTATTTATTGTGGGTATGTATTCAAATACTTTATTGGAAATAAAAAATAGTACTTGGGCAGAGATGGTAGTGTGTAATTACCCCATGGTAAATTGTGTAAATACCATTTATGGGTATTTATTTGGGTATTTACTATATTGAATAGCTAATACAACACTTACACCCTACTTATGGGTTCCTGATATCAAATCGTTTCAAAATGGGTAGTCTTATAACACTTTAAACACGTGGATAAACTGCCGAAGCACTTGACACAAGCTGCCAAAATTTGGTTCATATGTTTTTATATCAAAACAACTTCTGATATGGAAAATATGGGTAGATACCTAAAATTGGGACCGTTATATGGGGGCCACCAGAAAACGTGGACCAAATGACAATTCATTGTGCCAAATTATAACCAATTTGATTGCTTATATGGGACTATAACAAACATGGACCCAGAGATTCCATTTTCCATTCCAGGAAACAGGGTGTAAGATGTTGTATAGCGATTCAATATAGTAAATACCCCAACAAATGTCCACAATTTACCCACTCTTTGCGTATTTACCAGTTAAATACCATCTCTAGCAATACCTCAACAATATATACCGTAAATATCTATATATAGCTCACATCCGATCACATACATCAATATAATTAGTATCAATTCAATTGGATGCATTGTGAACTTCTCCGATCATCTTCTGGAACAAATATATACGGCATCTATGAACATTTTTATGTTTTCATCCAAAAAAATATAAAATTTTTAATCGCCTTCCCATATAAAATATCGCTATGTTCCGGTAATAATTGTGTTTGGTCATTTTGAACAGCTAAATATTTACCGATCTATACCTGAAAACTAATTCCAACCTTTACCAGGTTTTGTATTTGGCCAGAACGAGACTTGCATGTAAAATTTCGTGACTGCGGCCTGTACTTAGTTTACAAATTATAATAGGCAGATGGACTGACACACATATCTCGATCTACGGTTCGGTTTAGGACTTTTTAAAGAAAAATATAATTTCTATTTCATTATCCATATTTAAGTAAAACAAATAATTTTTAAAAAATGTAGAAATATACATTAACTGTATAAATATGATTAACTGAAAACTAATTTCATTATATACATATATAGAGCTTTTTGCGAATACTTAAAAAATTGTAGCACTTATTAGCATTTATTAAACAAACTCCAGCAGTTTTCCTCAACAAGGCTAGGCAACACTGGACCAGCAAACGTTGTATTGCCTTATAAAATTTATATCAATATAATTCTATTAAGAAATTATGTATTTGTGGGAATATACATTTGAAAATTGTGATCGAAAATGCGCAAATTTGATTTTCATCTTTGTTCACAAAATGTGGAAATTTATTAGAACATCGAAAAACTACTAAATATTTTTCTGTTCTTGCAATCGTCCGTGTCAAAAAACCACAACAGCACAGCTGATTGGTATTTGTTCAACAGCGTGACGGCTGACATTTTTCGAAAAGTATCACAAAAAGTATCAATTCTGAAAAAATGGCACAAATCATTTGAAAAGATGGCACGAAACCTGGCACACTATTTTGCTACATATTAACATGGAATCAGATGAAATTATATATGAACTGTACTTACAAATTTTCAATTTTTTTATTCAAATATTTCAATATTTGAGACGATTTTAACAAAATCACCAATATTCTCATCCCAAGCCTGAATCCCATGAAAAGACATTGTAGACTCTATTCGATACCCAATGGAAAATTTCGCCACAATTGGGAAAAAGTCGGATCTTAGGTGGTATACGGGAGCTATACCTATATCTTAACCGATTCCCAACAATTTGGATAGGCTAAACAAATGAGACGTACTAAATTGCATCCTATTCGGCTAATTAATGTTACCTTCAAAAATACTTTCCGTATGTCATCAAATGTACAATTAAAAATGTAAAAATTCTAATAACTAAATCAAAACGGTCCACATGAATATTTCCTTAGTAAATATCTTCAGGTACGAGCATTTTAAAACAAAGTGGCAAAATATAAGAAGAAGTTGCACAACATTTCAAAAAGTGGCACATTTTGTATTAAAATAAAAAATTGGCACAAGAGTGGCAAGGCCGAAAAAAGTATCAAAATTGCTACTTTAGTGGCACAACGGTCACGCTGTTGTTCACCTATCTGGGTGAAACATAAACTGTTGTTGCCTTTGTATTACCACACACACACACAAATACATCTATCTATATAGTATGTATATAAACATTAATTGCTGTTCGTTAGTATCGCTAAAACTCTAAAACGGCTGAACGGATTTTTCTTATCTTAGTCTTGAAATGTTCGTGGAGCTTCAAGGAAGGTTCAAAAAATTTCAAAATCGCGAAAAAATTTGCAAAAAAAATTATGAAGCATATTTGCATTTCCACGAATTTGGTATGGAGCTATTTTGGTTGCACCACGTCATAGATGTTATTTTCAGATATTTTGGGTGAAATTTGGCCGCGTATCATTCCTTTAAATCTACATTTGTCAATTATTGAAAAATTTTCCAAATATTTTATTATTATTATTTTTTCAATTGGATTGACATTGTATTGAAACTATTTTATATGAGTATACCTTAGCATTTAAAAGTATATCATTTTATTTACACGCGATCATTGTATGTACACATTTTCCATAGAATGCACGTAAATGTTGCGGCAAATGCTAGGATGGAAAATCTGAAGACATTCTTAAGTTCGTGTCCACTCAGGAAATTTGCTTGAACATAATAATAGCTCCATAGGAACATGTTGTTCCTTAAAGTACCAAATCAGGTGGTACCATTTTATGGTGGTTCTATGCCTAATCATTTGTCAATATTTTTGAACTTATATACAGAACACCTCGCATATAACCGACACAAATAATGTGTATCACAGACAAAACTAATATACAAGATATTTTCTCTGCAAAATCTATCATCAAGCTCAACTGCCAGTAAACCAGCCAAGGCAAAATACCTAATGTGAATGTTATACCAAAATTTACATCGAAAATATTTATTATAACAAAGAGTCTCATGATGTTACCTATTCAGGCTGGACATGTGACTATAAAATTGCAAATTGCAAAAACGGGGGTAAGAACGTAAACATATCGAAAAATTAAACGGGAAATATTTATGGCGTATTTTTAAAATGTTAAGCAATAGTGCATAATTTCTGGGATGATATTATTTATTCACTGGAATCCATTATGCCTAATTATAGCCAACTCTTTGAGAAAATTCTGTCTTTATTTAAAATACCGAAATGGGGCGGGACCAGTATGTAGGAGCTATATCGAAACTTGGACCTAAATAGAGATTTTTTGCAAAAATGTGTCTAACCCCCCAATATACCGGAATGACATATTACAGCTATTACAATGGGAATGGTGATATATTAGGTTTTTTCTAGGAAGATTTGACACCACTTGAGTAATGGTATGGGGCACACCATTATATGGGTGCTACCCGGAAACTTGAGCCAATATTGATAATTTTTTGTAATGATATTTTGTACTCAATGATGATCTAAAACAATTACAGCCAATTTGCTTGAAAGCGTAACCAAACTCCTCAAAATACCGAATATTATAAGTGCCGTTATATAGGGGCTACCCCACAAAGGTGGACCAATATTGATAATATTGAAGCAAACAACGAACTACAGATGATTAGGTTGAAAAACATGCCCAAATCCCCAAAGGATCGAATAATGTGGAGGGTTTTGTACTCAATGATGATCCAAAATATAAAATTAAGCCAAATTTCGAATATTATATATTGATAGTTTTAAGTAGAGATATTTTCTGCTCAGTAAGTATCCCTATTAAATTAGAAGCAATTCTGTTGAAGGCCGTGCCCAAGATCTTCAAAATACCGAATATAGAGAGCTACCATTATATGGGCTGTACCCCGAAACATTAATAATTTTTGGTACGGAGGAAATCGTGAAAATTCCTCATATTACAAAATACCGTTTTATGGGGGCTACCTTTAAAAGAGAACCAATATGGAACATTTTAATACCAAATATCCTAGGAGTAGTAATATATGTGCAAATTTCAAAGCTCTCTCTTATAGTGGAGGGTATAAAAAGCTAACTTAATATTGGGCTACCGTAATGAGGAAGTCTTTTAAATATATTGGGAAAATGTAATTAAATCCGAAAGTCAAACTTATATGCGCATTTAAATTTATTAAAATTAATTTTTTTCCACGAATTCGAGTATTAATACATTTATATCAACAGAAACATTAGAATGCAAAAATAGAAAAAAAATATTACAAAGATCTGTACACTTTACCTTATAATGGAGGGTTTAAAAACAAATCTAAAATTCGGAGAATTATAAATCAACAATATTGCTGGGCAAGACAACGTTTGCCGGGCCCGCTAGTGTAATATATTTATATACTTCTGCTAAAATGTATATAAATAAATTTGTTTATAGTTTATAATGAGGTCTATTTTTATGAAAAACAAAAACATTTTATACCTCGATAGAATAAAGAAATTGAAATTAACACCTATCTGGTAAGGGTATTACAGTCGAGTGCATTTAATACGATCTTTTTGGGACCAAGAAAATTAATTCGTTATGTCCAAGGTAAGGCAAAACATACACAGAAAATATGTTAACTTGGAAATTGATAGGTTTTGTGTCTTTTTTTGATGGTACTTTTAATCTAATTTTCTGCTTCTGCTTCTAATTTTCTTTGATGAATCTGACATTACAACTGACATGTTTTTGTAAATTTTAACATCGCTTTACTTATCGTTATATCTCGACTAGATCAGTCGATCTTGATGTGCGTGTCCCCGTCCGTCTGTCCATTAAAATTTGTAAGTAATGTAATGATCACAATTGTGAACCAATCGTCGAAATTTTGCATATCAGGCTCTGGCCGAAAAAGACACTCGTTGTGTTTTTAAAATTCGGTCAATATTTAGCTGTTGAAGTCGACCAAAAGCATTTTATTTTTTGTTCTGGTCGATCTAGATAAAGAATAAACATATGCATTTGCAAAAAATTGTTTTTGTCAACTTTGTTAGTCGCTTTATATCAGCGTTCGAAAATAATCATTATGGTACCGTTCCACAGTGTTCTGTACCGTACCAAGCTAGACAAACACTAAAAATATTTTTAGCGTTACTGTTCCGGAGCACAACGAAAATCTTAGCGTACCACTGGTCGAAACAAAACAAATCGAAGCGTTCCACTTGCTTGAACTCTACTGGTAGTGTAACATACACGTACGTTTTGTTTTTTGAAGAAAAATGTGATCAAATAATAATAAAAAAATGAATATAACATTATTTACAATTAAAAAATTATATAGTTCATTTGGAATAGTTATTTTTGCCAGTTTTTGTGACAACATTAAATAGCTTTGCATAAAATTTTCATTAATTTTCACAACGAACATGATTTTTCCCATAACATTAAAGGGTAAAGTGCAGGAATTACAAATAAAAAAGTATACCTGATGATTCATAATTTTAGGACATTGTAGCAAAATATTCAAAATTTGCTGATTGTTACACAATCGACATAATTAATACCTGTTTATGAATGAAAAAAGTGTATATATTACGCGGATATGCGAAAAAATAGATTTATGATTTTGGGATAAATATTACAAACCACGTACAGGTAACATATAAAAAATGAATTTCTTATATCCATTATTTGAATATTCTTCCTTTTTATGATTTTTGTACAGGTAGTTTTATGCAATACATTTCTCCCATCAGCGCAATCGATTATTAGCCAAAATGCAATCCAATGGAATTTTCAGTTACGAGTTGCCATCAGATTGAAAGTGAATCTTTTACATAATCAATATTATTGTCTCCTAGAACCCATGTTAAATTTGGCAAATTGAAGTCACCAAAACAAATAATTTCACAGTTAGATGGCATTAAATTTGAAGCTTGCTTTATTAATTCAGCATGTCTAAGGTAAACGTCGGTTTCAGAGTTAGGAGCTATATATCAACAGATTAAGATATAAGATGAACCTAAATAATTTAATCGAACACAAACAAATTCAGTATCTGAATTATTATTTATTGAAATGCACTCAGAGGCAATAGAATTATGTATAGCTATCAGCACTCCACCGCCAGTTTTATTAAGTCTATTATGTCTATAAACTTGATATTCATCTTAAAAGATTTCAGTATCACCAATCTCAGGTTTAAGCCATGTTTCAGAGAAGACAACAATTTTAAAATCGCAATCGAAAGATTTTAGGTAAATATTTTTTAGTTTTGTATTGAGGCCTCTTACGTTTTGATAAATTAATTGTAAGGAATTACTTAGTTTTTTGAACCGGATACGTTATATGAAATAACCAATGGTTTTGCGTTGTTGGATCTTTCCCTTAATTCAAACTCTTTTACTAAAATCCCATTATTTTATTACTTTTATTAAATCTTTATTGAAAACCAATAAAAATATAACATTTCTTCATACCAAAAATAAAAGATAATACAGTATTTTTCGGTTAATTGCACATCAAAATTTGCAAAAATTTTTATTCAATTAACCGAGGAACCAATTATCCGAACCCGCTTAATTGAATAGTTTGTTCAATTACAGTAATCACGTATAATTGTAACTACTAATGATTTAAAAAAATCCAATGTCAAATACAAATTACGCATTCTCGCTGTTTTTCCTTAGCAATAAACATATGTTTTGAATTAAATTATGTCAAAAACGTATGTAAAAAATTACAGATTATTTGTCAATTATTATTATGCAATTAACCGGTGAAACGTAAAAGGAAATTTATTTTTGATGACATGAATTTTGAACCAATTAAGCGGGAAAATCAATTAACAGGGTTAATTTATCCGAGAAAATTTACATGTATTTTCCTACGAAATAATTTTTGCCCCATCATGTGGTTCAATTAAGCGTGGAAACCAATTAACCGTAGGGTCAACTAACCGAAAAATACTGTAAATACCATTTTTAGTGTTCCGTCAAATGGAACACTACGATTTTTAGAGTTCCGGTGCACTACGATTTTTAGTACTCCGACCGCGGTACATTACGATTTTTAGTGCTCCGAAAGCGGTACACTACGAATTTCGTTTTGCTCCGGAACAGTAAGCGGTAGGCAAAATGGCGATTAATTCAGGAAAGCCGTAATTTTAAAATATTGTTATTTTTTATTGGTGGATATAAGTACATAAAAAATCATGATTAGAAAAAAATAAAAAAATTGTTTTTATATTTTATGGCCTTTTTTGTTTTTTGGAAAAAGTATATCACAATTTTCGCTGCAATTTTTCAAATAAAAATGATAAATTAGGAAATGCAATTGAAAATTAGAGCATACTTAATGTGCTTTTAGAAAAAAAATGTTCTTAAAAAATAAAAATTAATAAATATTTAATCTGTATTTATATACCCAAATTTTAAAATTAAAATCCGATTTTTTTCTTAAAATTCCATAATTCCACATATTTTAAAAAAAGTTACATTAGAAAATATTATTATATCTAATTGATCAATATTCACAAACAAAATCCATAGTTTAAAAGTAAAACAAACAGCCACTACAGGAAAAAGTAATAAAAAAACTGTACGAGTTTTTATATACTTAATTTCATTAATTTTAAAAGTATTATTAACTTCACAATCATCATTTAGTTCACCACCATTATAAAATAATAACCATTTACTGCCTAATCATCATACAATTCGTAAAAATAATCGTCATCTTCGTCACCATTATAACTCTTCCTCTTGCTCGAAATAAATGGATCTGAACTTAAAAGATATCCATTAAATACGTTTTCTATTGTATTTTCCCGACTGAATTTACGGAAAATGCCCCCTATAGCCTTTGAAGTTCTTATTTCTAGCTTCCTGAGATTAGCTGACCAATAGGCAATGGTGGAAGCGCTATAATTCCTGGCCCGTGAATGAAGTATTTGATTATATTAGGAGGCATATAATACCATGGATATTTTTAAACAAATAGCCTTTCAGTATTTTTCAATATTGACCTCAATACCACTAGAAACAACTATTTATATTGTGCACATACAATTGTAAATAAATTTTTGTAATTTCTGCAGATACTTTTCAGCATTCTTAAAAAAAGCCTTGCCGAATTACCATCGTTTGAGTTTCCAAAGCCTGGTTTTTTGGTTGGTCAACAATCAATGCAATATTTCTAGCGACTGGAGTTATTTTACCAATTTTACAAATAAGTCAAAATATGCAACAAAAGGCAAAAAAATGTTCTTTAAATTATAAGCTGAAACTTCATATTTTAAGAAAATATAAACAGATTTACCAAGTTTCACCAATAATTCAGTTGAAATCCAATACAAACATAAAAAATACCTAATTTTTGGAGCAATTTCATTTTTTTAATATTTCCAAAACATTTATTTAAACAAACATTTTTCACATGCTCAAACACATGATGTAGACGGCTCCATAATAAAATTTTCACTTTTAGAAGTCTTAATTAAAGCAATTATGACTGGAAATATGCAAATTTTCACTTTTAACCAATGCGTGCAAAAATAATAATAATTACTGAACTTTGAAGACACACTGCAAATAAAGTAAACAACTAAGAACTTTTATTTTGGCAATTAGTGATGAAGAATTTTATCTTCTTTCACCCGGTACCAAATACGGTTATTAAAGTTAAAGTTATTTTTTGAATTAATCGCCACTTTGCCTACCACTCAACCCAGCGTGCGACGGCTCTTTATTTTGCGTTGGTTAATCAGGGATAATATCAATCACTGCTTTACACTCACCGGTATTTCTCTCTTTCTCCGTTGGTGAATTTTTGTAATTTCTGCAGATACTTTTCAGCATTCTTAAAAAACAAGCCTTGCCGAATTACCATCGTTTGAGTTTCCAAAGCCTGGTTTTGGTTGGTCAACAATCAATGCAATATTTCTACCGACTGGAGTTATTTTACAAATTTTACAACTAAGTCAAAATATGCAACAAAAGGCAAAAAGATGTTCTTTAAGGGAACCCCCCCCCCCATTCTCGATTTTATTTTTTCAAGATTTTCAATGGGCTGGTAAATCTATACCAATGCTTGTTAAGGTTTGTAACTTTGCACATATATAATTGAAGATTTAAAAGAGAAGAAAAATAATTTACAAAAATATTTTGTTATTGTTTTGTTGTTGTTTTTTGTAATTAAAGAAAAGTCCTTATTTTTTATGGCGGGCATGATAACTCCTTACTGGAACATCGGAATCCGAAAATTCCAAAGGTGTTAGAAATAGTACATGTCTGGCTCTCGTATGAACTAGGATTATTGACTTCGCTCTAAAATTAACAAAATAGTGGACCTTTGAAAAAATATTTTTGGAAAATCGCCGATTTTTTACCAAAAACCAAGTTAAAAAATAAGGAAGATCTTCACCGCTTGGCTTTATCCTAGTTCATACGAGAGCTATACACTCCCAGAGAAACGTTGCAAAATTTGGAACCGATTGGATTATTAGTTTTTGAGTTATCGTGCCCGCCATTCGCAAAAAAAGGTTTAGAGAAAAACGCGTTTAAAGTTTGAGAAGCCCTTCAGCCGTCACTTGATGCGGACACAATACATCGGATATATCTTCAAGAGTTCTTGAGATTTTCACTTGAAATTTTGTAGAGACATTCTTTAATCAGTGTAGATTCGAATTATATCAACAAAACTTTTGACAACGAGAATGGGGGGGTCCCCTTAAATTATAAGCTGAAACTTCATATTTTAAGAAAATATAAGCAGATTTACCAAGTTTCACCAATAATTCAGTTGAAATCCAATACAAACATAAAAAATACCTAATTTTTGGAGCAATTTCATTTTTTTTTTATATTTTCAAAACATTTATTTAAACAAACAAATATTTTTCACATGCTCAAACAAATGAAGTTGACGGCTCCATAATAAAATTTTCACTTTTAGAAGTCTTAACTAAAGCAATTATGACTGGAAATATGCAAATTTTCACTTTTAACGAATGCGTGCAAAAATAATAATAATTACTGAACTTTGAAGACACACTTCAAATAAAGTAAACAACTAAGAACTTTTATTTTGGCAATTAGTGATGAAGAATTTTATCTTCTTTCATCCGGTAGCAAATACAGTTATTAAAGTTAAAGTTATTTTTTGAATTAATCGCCACTTTGCCTACCGCTCAACCCAGCGTGCGACGGCTCTTTATTTTGCGTTGGTTAATCAGGGATAATATCAATCACTGCTTTACACTCACCGGTATTTCTCTCTTTGCTCTGTTCTGGACCTTCCTGCTAGCTTGACCGCTTGGCACCGACTGATCCCCAGACTTGGCAGGGTTTGGCTCTCCCTTTTCTACACTCGATCGCGAATTCCAGGAGGCTTCCAGTCGCCTTGCCGACATCGAACCTCTGCTGCCGCGCTGATCACGTGGCCTCACTGCTAACGGGAACTTGTTTACGAACATATTGTCCAGGTTAACGGGAACATGATTACATCATAAAAATCAGTAAAATTAAAATCATTTGTTTTTATTTTCCTCTGACCTCAAGCCAAACTATTTAAGAAAAGAAAATATTTTTTAACTGTGTTTCTGGTGTGGAAGAATATGAGGGACGATTTTCGTCCTTGCAATATAAAAATGAAATAACAGAAAATGAAATAAGTGCCCAACTTATTATACAGAAAAAAAACAACTACAACTGCGGACTTATTTCATTTAAAAATTTGGGGAGTTATTTCATTATAAAACAATTCCCCAAAATTTAAAATAAAATCTAAAATAAATGATTTATCCAATAGTGATTTAAAAATCTTTAAATTCAATGCATCTCAACCTCGGGATATTGCCTCATTTAAAATAATAGTTCCTAATAAATTTTTAAATTCTATAGTAAACAATTCGTTTTGGCCCGATGGTATCTTGGTAAAAGAGTTTGTTTTCAGGGAACGTCCATACATTCCTAGAACTGTGAATATTCCACCTGCTTCAAAAAACTAAATATAGTCTTACCGATTCTATATCAAAATGTTAGAGGCCTTAATACTAAATTGAGAAATGTGTTTCTTAAAAGTTTCCATAGTGATTATAAAGTAATTATTTTTACCGAGACATGGCTTATACCTGATGTACTCGATACAGAGGTATTTTCCGATAATTATCAAGTTTTTAGAAAAGATAGAACATCTAAAAAAAAGGAGGAGGAGTTCTTATTGCAGTTCATAACACGATTCCTTCTGAATTTGTTGAAGTTTCAGTTGATCAGGATATTGAATTTGTCTCTGCAAAATTGACATTTCTTGGTAACACTATATTCTTAACTTGTTCTTACATCCCACCCAATTCAGGAGTTGAAATATATTTAAATCACGCTAATTTTATTCAAAAGTGTCTTCGATACTTAATAACAATTCTTCTTTTAATTTGCATGGGAGATTTTAACCTTCCAGGTGTCGCTTGGATCCCGGGCGATAATATATTGGATTATGTTCCCTCGACTTATCCAATTGTATTCGATGTTTTTTGGGATAAAATTTTTGAACTCTGTCTTTACCAGGTAAATGACGTATTGAATGTCAAAGAGAAACTATTAGATTTAGTATTTTCGTTTACGATAAATATCTCAATCTTTAGAGGCTCTCCATATGTAATTCCTGAAGACATTTATCATCCTAATACTCATCTTCTAATACTACGCCCGCAAAAACTTCAATTATCAGACGTAACTTTGCTAAAACAAATATTTTGCAACTACGTTCTTCATTGTTTTCAACTTTAAGGGATCTAAGTGGTGACATCGATTCATGTGTATCAAGATTTTACGAACTACTAAATACTTCTCTAAATAATTATGTTCCTACTGTTAACAAATTGAATGATCAGAGTCCTCCCTGGTTTACACCGATTCTTAAGCGTTTACGCAATATAAAAAGTAGATTATTTAAAAAATTTAAAAATTCAAATACTGCTCTTAATTATGCAAAGTATTCATTGGAGAGGAGCCGATATAATTCTGAAAATTCTAGATGTTATTCTCAGCATTTAACACAGATACGATTAAACTTATTGAATAATCCTAAATGTTTTTTTTTTAATTCGTAAATTCCAAGAGAAGAGCACAACAATTTCCAAGCTGTATGAAACTTGGAAGTAAAGAATCATCAGACAATTCAGAAATTGCAAATTTATTTGCTGACTTCATATACTCAAAATGCATTTAGTGGTCAATATAATTTTCAAATTGATAAATTAAATCATTTTCCTCGTTTCTGCTTAACTGAAGATGAAGTTTATTCTGGGTTAAAGGCATTACGTTCCTCATTTTCCCCCGGTCCTGACGGAGTTCCAACCTACATTTTGAAATCTTGTGCTAATGAATTATTTTTACCCCTTACAAAAATATTTAACTATTCCTTAAATAAAGGTTATTTTCCGCATTTCTGGAGGTCGAGCTATGTTATCCCCCTTCATAAATCTGGTAATAGATGTTTTATAGATATTTATAGATGTATTGCGAAGTTAAGTGACATACCTAAACTTTTTGAACTATTAGTTTCACGAAGAATATCACATTTTATAAAAAGTATTATTTCCCCTTTTCAACACGGTTTTATGAAAGGCAGATCTACTACTTCCAATCTTCTTGAATTTGTTTGTCATGTTCATAATGGCTTCGCAAATAAACAACAGACTGATGTTATTTATACAGACTTCAGTAAAGCTTTCGATACTGTAGTTCATAAGCTATTGCACCATAAACTTAATGTTATGGGTTCCCTTCAATTCTTTTAAGCTGGATTTCATCCTATTTAGAGGATCGTACCCAAAAAGTTTTGTTCAGTGATTCCTTTTCTAAAGATATTGTTGTTTCCTCTGGAGTTCCGCAAGGAAGTCATTTAGGTCCGTTATTGTTTGTTCTTTATCTAAATGATCTTCCGAATTCCATTCTTTATTCCAAAATACTAATGTATGCAGATGATGTCAAGCTGTTTTCGCATATAAATACACGTTATTCAGTTTATTTACAGTACGATTTACACTCACACTTTAACTGGTGCAGGGCAAATGGAATGTCTCTTAATTTAAAAAAATTTAAGAAATTTTCCTTATTCAGATCACATCCAATACAATCCGATTACTTTATAGGGTCATACAAACTGGACACTGTTGATTCTTTCTCTGATCTTGGCGTCATCTTAGATCCTAAACTAAGGTTTCATCTTCATATCGATTCTTGTGTTAATAAAGCCAAATCTTTATTAGGATTCATTAAACGCTGGTCTAAAGAGTTTGATGACCCTTATGTTACTAAAAGATTATTTGTTAGTATTGTCCGCCCAGTCCTAGAATATGGTTGCATTCTTTGGAGTCCGTTTTATAAATGTCACTGTGATAAAATTGAGTCAGTTCAAGTTCAGTTTTTAATATTTGCCTTGCGTGGCCTAAATTGGAACCCATCGGAATTACTCCCACCTTATAAAAGTCGATTATTGTTAATTAATCTTCCAACACTAGAAAAAAGACGTTTCATGTTAAGAGCATTATTTATTATTAAATTAACCCGTGGTCTGATTGATTCACCTTTTCTTACGGAGAAATAATTTTTAATGTTCCCTCTCGAAGAACACGTAATTTTGAACCGTTGAAATTGTCCATCGCGAGAACTAATTATGAACTAAACAACCCAATGAGGTCCTTATGTGTAATATATAATAGCATAAGTAATGTTATATGCCTAAGTAGTCCATTGCATGCTATCAAGAATTCTATACTGTGCTTGGAAACAGTAGACCCTAAAATTTGAGCAGCAGTTGCCAATTTTTATATTGTAGCTTTTGTTTACTGTTGTCTGTTTAATGTATGTTAATGTCCTTAGTCCCTGCGTATAGGGAGGTAGCCCCCTCGGTCGGCAGGGGCGGGTGTGAGAGGCGTGGGAACGAACGTAAAAAAAACAACAAAAAAATATATATATGACTGAGGATCCGATTGAAGAACGTCGAGTTGTAGCGCCATGGAATTCGAAATTATTGTTGACTAGCAATAATTTCGAATTCCATGGCGCATTAGAACAAAAAATGATTTATATAAAAATCTGAAAACAAAAGTGTTCCAAAAAAAATTAAATGCAGAATTAAAACATGCTAAGCTAGGAAATGTGGATTTTTTTGGCAAGAAAAGTATTTTGACCATAATCATCCGAATGAAGAACAATTCTATGGAATTGAAATCTTTAAATCAGAGGATAGCCACAACTATTTTTTGTATATATTCAAAGAAAATTTCAAGTATTTTGTTTTTTCCGACAGAAATACAACCTAAACAATAACAACATGTCTAAACAAAAATAATTTAGTAGAAGAAATGCGAAATAAGTTATTTTTGAAGTCTTTCTTGCTTTCAAGTCTGGGGTATTTCGCACGGCTTTCTGATGTAACTGCCATAAAACTGTGTAGACTTTTTTTCTAAAACACGTTTAGAAACGCTAGCCTGCAATTGAATATGTCTTTCCGTTGCTTGTATGTATACCGGAATTCTTGGATCAGGCAATAGTGGATCATCGTATTCTAAATATTGTTCCAAATGATCATACGGAGTGCTATGCGTAAACAGTGGTTCGAATGAGACTTCATTTTTATTTAACACATACAAGCAACGGAAAGATATATTCAATTGCTGGCTAACGTTTCTAAACGTGTTTTAGAAAAAAGTCGACACAGTGTTTTGGCAGTTACATCAGAAACCGTGCAAAATATCCCAGACTTAAATGCAAGAAAAACTTTCAAAAATAACTTATTCGCCTTTCTTCTACTACATTATATTAATGTTATTTTTAGTAGGTTATTTTTTAGTTTGAATTTCAGTTAGAAAAAATAAAATAGATATCAAGTTTATCGAAAAATTTGTAGTTTTTCTCAGAAAATAGAAAGAAAGTAGGTAAAATATGTACTAAACGCCCTCTGGCGGTGGTCATTAGTAAAAATAAAGATCAGATATGAATTTCTCGACCCCCCAAAAAAGATATAACGATGAAAAAAAATCGAATTTTGAATGAAAATTATCTTATAGGGATAAAATAATTTTTTAAAAAGTGGGAGACCCGAAAATTGAGATAGACCTATGGTTCCTTGACCAAAGTTGCGTAGAATTGTCCATGGAACATAATTTGTTGTTCGTTTTTAACAATTGAATGAAAATACAAAAGTGAATTTCTAAATGTTTTCACAAAATAACAACCAAAAATAATAAATTTTAAACAATGTTTGCATATTTTTGATTAATGCTACAAAATCTAGAAAAAACATTTTTTCCCAACATCCATCAGAATTGTAATGAGTTAGTTTAAAGGAAAAAGCTAGTTTGAGAGCGTTCATGGCACCTACTTTTTCGAGGATTGATTTTCCTTGCGGATTTTTTGTTCATGATGATTTGAAAACGGTTGAATGCCTAAAATGAACAACCTATATTTTTTTGCTCCGCTAAGAAAAAGAAATAATCTTAAAATTAGTATTAAATTGAAGTGATCTGCTGCTCATTTTGTGCTCCTTGTTTTTGTAGTTATTTTTTCTACAATCTGCAATACGTGCTTTGAAATGCCGCCACTTTGCTATGTTTGCAACGAGCATATTGCTATATCAAAATACAAAATAGGTTGCACAGGTCGTGTAAATTTTTTTCATTTGGATTGTGTTGGAATTTCGAAGAGTGAATGTAAAACAAATAAGTTCCTCAGATATACATGTGCGAGATGTGTCAAAGATGCTGGCGGCAGTGGTGATGTTGTTTCTGCTGTTGATATGCTGCCTGTGACTTCTGTTACAGTTGGTAGTGGCTTTGCCGATGGTGACAATTTAGATTTGTTGCGTCAACTGTAGAATGGTTTGATGTCGTCCATGAAGGATGATGTTTTTGAACTTAGAAAACTATTGTTGAGTTGAAGTGTGCTGTCTCGTATTTTCCTAATATAGCTTTGACTGTTGAAAAAAGGTTGTCTGAGAGAATTCAAGCTTTAGAGTCTCAAAATTATATTCTTTAGCGTAGACTCAATAGAGCGAATATTGACATTAGATGTCTACCAAGCAACATTACTGATCTTGGGAGGCAAGTTATAGCACTAGCTAAATTATGTGATGTGCAGTTGACTCCTTTAGAGTTGCATCATTGCTGTTATATCTCAGATCGTAAAGCAGTTATTGTGGAGTTCAATTCGATTCAGAAGAGAGATGAAGTTGTGCGAAATTTTTTTTAACAAATATCGCATTTTTCTGCAAGGTATTATGGTCTATGCTTGCTGAAGATGGCTCAAAAATAAACAAATGAAGAAGTTTAGACTAATAAATGAGGATGATCCTCAGATTGAAGTTGTGCTATCTGACGGTACTAAAACTACTTTTGAGCTACATGAGCTGATTTCATTTGCTGAGAGATCGCAATGTTGTTCTGTGCTATCGAATGTATCTCCATTGGATCGTGATGGAGGTGTAGTTTTTGCTGCTTCTGCTGATGCCTAGCTTACGTAATACATACTTTTATTTTATTTGATCTCAATTTCAATTTACGTTTTCTTTGCACAAATTTAAGTTTCTTGTTACAATTTTCTTTTCTCTATTGCATTATTTTTTTTTCTCAATAATATTTATATTTTCTTATTTTATTCTTCTTCGTTTGGTGCTTAGTCTAGATAATATAGTTTGGTCCGCAGTCTATCCAATGAATTTGATGTCACTTAATGATAATCTAGGACCAATAATTGTTCGGCTTTCGTATGGTTACTTAAATTGTAAGAGTATACGTCTATCAATGTACAATAGCAAGATTGATGAGTCAAATTGTATGCTTGTGGGGAGTGGTATTAATGTGTTTGCTATTTCTGAATCTTGGCTTAATTCCGGGATTTTCCTTTTTGCGCAGCGACCGTGTTGGTCGCCTTGGTGGTGGAGTTTCATTGTATATTTGTGACAAGTTGGCATATAAAATAATTTCTCGATCAGATAAATATGGTGTTGGTAAATCGCTGTGTGTTGAGCTGAGTCTATCGTCTGTGATGCTTGTAGTTGTAGTTTACCTTCCCCGTGGCGAATAATTACCTTTCGTAATATACATGAGAGCATTTTTGATATGTATGCCAATGTGCTTGGGGATTTCAATTGAAATTTATTTTCCTTTTCTAATTTTTGACAAAAGAGGGATATTTGTGAATCATTAGGTTTGACCATTGTCCATAATTCGCAGCCTGACTTGGCTCATGAATCTACGTCTTTGATTGGTTTTTATCTGGTAAATGATCCTTTGATTTTGAAGCTTACATTACATTTATTGATCTTACGGTTGTTATAGAAGAGTCTTTTGTAGAGTTTCGGGATTATCGTAAAATAGATTGGCCTGGAATTTCTATTGTTTTAAACAACATTGATTTCAGTCCAATTTTTCGTACGTGTGATGTTGACTGCCAGCTTGGTTATTCGATTCACTTTTCAATGACTTATATACATATATTCCTTTGGTTACCCGTCGGTTTAGGCACAGATATGGATAAAATCTGATGAGGTGAACTCTGCTCGGACTTTGAGAGACCATGCATATGTAGAGTGGCGTCGACGACTATCTGATAATAGCAGACGAATTTACCATTTTTATAGGAACCGATGCAATGGTGTTATGCGCAATGAAAGAAGGAAGTTTTACAATAAGTTTTTCGGTCATATGGATAATTGCCAGTTGTGGAAATCATTTCGGTCATTTGGATGTATGGATGATGGTATGAGCTTCCTTCTTTTTAATTCATCGGGTGGCATTCAGCATTTGCATAACAATGATCGTAGTACTGTTTTCCGGTTCTATTTCATTTTTTTTTATTTTTTGAAAGATGTTGTGAATGCATTGAGTAAGGTCAAGTCGGGTGCAGTTGGCGTTGATTGGTTGCCTATTACAGTTTTCAAGCAGATTTCCCCCTATATCTCATTTTAATTTTTGCATTTTGTAAACACTGTTTTCATGACTTCTAAATCCCCGCAGACATGGAAGGTTGCTCGTGTTTTGTCGGTTCCTAAAAAAAGGGGAAAGGTAAGATAATTCGAACTTGCGTCCTTTAAATATTTTACCTGTTATATCCATAGTTGTGGAGCATATTATTAAGGAGACTATTGTTGGGCTCTTGGATGACCGTAAACTTTAAGTAGCTTGCAGTTTGGGTTTAGACGTGGATATAGCACTACAACACATTTGTTGTGTCTCACTGACCGCATTAGAGATGTGTTTAACACTTCTGATGTTGGTGTGCTTGTTGATATTGATTTATCAAAGGCTTTTGATTCGATAGATCATGCTATGTTGCTTTAGAAGTTGGAGTTCAAGTTTGGGTTGTCTCCGACGGCATGCAAGTTGTTGTCATCATATTTGATGGGGAGATATCAATTTGTTGGACATAAGGGAGATAGACCTGATTTTTGTAGTATTCATTGTGGAGTTCCACAAGTACAAGAGTCTGTACTTGGACCACTATTGTTTATTATGTTTGTTAATGATATTTTTGATTCAATATTTGATAGCTGATTCTTGTATGCTGATGGTGTCCATCTTTTTGTAAGGAGTGCATGTGTTCTTGAATTAGAGGCTTAAGTTAATTCTTGTTTGGCGTCCCTGTCAGAGAGGATAACTTCTAATGGTCTCACTATTAATTCGAGTAAAACCATTGTTCGTTTTGGGTATTGCTTACGTCAAAGAGTACATGTTTGTCTTTTGATAAATATGTTGACTGTCGTGTGCTTCAGTGTCTTTATGGGTTTATGAAGAATTTTAGCTCTCCACTTCGTTCTAAATTTGTGTTTTGTAGATCATCTCGGAATCCTCAGCTACATTTTCCAAGTTTTCGTCGAGAAGTCTTTTGTTGTGAGAGCTTCAAGGTTATGGCCTATGGGCCTGCGTAAATTTAATACCTCTGTATATATACCAAAACTAATTTTTGCTAGTAATCGCCACCATAACTAGAGATGGACAGTCGGTAAATACCCAAAAGGTAAATTGGGTAAATACCCATTTGTGGGTCCTTATTTGGGTATTTACTATATTGACTCGGGTATTTACCCAAATATTTACCCACGTCTTTAAAGTATTGTAAAACTATCCATTTCAAATCGATTTGATAGGAGAAACCCGACAGTGTATATATGAGAAAAAAACGACTGGTAAGTTTGGATGAAATCGGTTAAAACTTATATATATCTTCGTCCGATTTATGCAATTGAACATCAAGTTTGTTTCTCCAATGTTTCTCCGATTGGGTCAGTACAGTACTAATTTGTGTATACAGTCAAAATTATTTAAATCGCTTCGTATTCGAAATGTACGAATAAACAGAGTATAGAGAAGAATTAAAAATAATTTTTTTTGTCGATTTTGCTTTTGGTTTTCTTGATATTGGGCTTTTATTTTTTTTAAGAATGTGCTGTATCTCCCGAATGCATGGATATAACGATATCAAATTTTGTCCATATCCTATCTAGGATAGTTACAAAGAATTAAAAATTCGGGGCTCAAAGAGTTAATTATATATTTGCATACAGTAACTCAAAACAAAATTTCAAAAATTCTCATAAATAAAAAATATTCAAATGATTTTTTTTCTTATGAAAAAACTCATCTTAATGTGACATAGGGATTTGAGGTTGTAAAAACCCATAACCCTGATGTACACACGATCTGGTCATAATTTCCAAGGCATGATTACTTTTGATGTTATAACTCAGGGATTTGAGGTCGTAAAAACCCATAACCCTAATGCACACATGGTTAGGTTAGATTTGGGGATGTGCAGTCACTTATGTGGCTGCAGCACTCTGAGACCGGTTAGGTCCGTTGTGATCATCCACAAGAAGAGATATAGTTAAGAGAAGAGACAAAGACAGATCTGTAGGGGAGAGAAGATTAGGGAATTAAAGGAGAATTCAGAATCTTACATACTTAAATGAAGGAGGAATGAATGTCGATGGCTCTAGGAGTCAGACAGAAGATATGTTACATGTCAAGGTTGTATGTTCCTAACTACTTTATGTTTCTAAACATGCTGTTTAGCTCAGAGGGGCTCCGCCAATGGGAGTTAGTACGCCGAATGCGTAGAGCAGTGGACCATAGGGTAGGGTGTGTACGTAAAGCCGTGTGCCGTGAAAGTAAAGAAGAAAATAAAACACAATAGTTTTCTTAGTAATAATATTCAATAGTTTATTGTTGGTTGAATAGATGGTAAACAATTTTACCTTTGGCAACGATATGCCTGTGCGCAAACGATATTGCAGTGTTGTCTGTCCGACTGACAGTATGGTACTCCTCGATGTTTAAAAGAGGCGGCAAAACAAGTGACAATTGATTATTCGTTAAAACGTCAAAAGCGCTAACATAACATTTTAACGAATAATTGAAGACCACAAAAGGGGTGAATAAAAAGTATTATTTTTATACAGATCTAAATTAAACACATGCTGTAGATTAGAGCAGGTTAGGTTGTTGAGAAGAAGCTGAGACTCGGCACTAGTCTGTGCCGCCTGTTATCTAGGGCTGGGCAATGACACAGGAGATGCTCAATTGTCTCCGTTTCCTCAGGTTCAACAGTGAGTGCGTTCTTTTGGTAGACAGAGTCGGCCAAATGGATATTGACTCGTTGCACCTAGCTTCTTTGTGCAAAAGTTCACAGGCTCATTCGACAAGGAACGCCTCAAAGTTCTGATAAAAAAGACATATGGGTGGTTTGATTGAGTCATCAGTTTCTAGATCGGTGGATTGAGATCCTCGTCTAGCCAGTTCGTCCGCTATTTCATTACCCAAGATGTCACAATGTCCTGGTACCCAACACAACCGATAGCTATAGGTAAGTTCTTCCAGAGCTGCTCTACACTTGAGGACGGCTTCGGATTTGATGTAACAAGATTTGATGGTTTTAAGAGACGCTTGACTATCCACAAAGATAGTCACCGGTTCAACGACCTCTGCATCCAGACTATTTATCAATTCCGCTGCCTTCCAGATCGCGAAGATTTCAGCATGGAAAACACTACAGTTGCAATCCAGCTCGTAGGTTAACTCAAGACCTAACCTTTCACAGTAGACGCCTGCCCAATACCTTTTTCCATCTTGGATCCGTCTGTATAGAAGGCCAGATCGTCCAGAAGAGGGTTACTTCGTTTCCAATCGTCTCTACTAGGAATAACGACATTTACATCGTCAAATCTCGGGATTGGTGATATATAGTCGCTTAGTTTAGCGGGTTGGTCCAATGCCATACCTGGTTCATTCAGAATACTACCATGCCCAAAGGTACAGTTCCGCCAGAGTTTTTGTTCATGCAGCCTTAGGGCGCTACGCGCGGCGTGACACTTAATGCTGAGGCCCAGACGCTTGAAGTGCAGCACTGCGTTCAGAGCTGCTTGTGGCGTACTCCTTCTGGCTCCTGTAACTAAAATCGCGGCGGCTCTTTGTACCTTGTCTAATTTACTAGATGTCGACTAGAGGCTCAGACAGTTCCACCAAGATGGGCCTCACCACAGTATTATTCATCCAGTGTATAGTCGATGGTTTTAGCCCACATGATCTGGTTATAATTTCCGAGTCATTATTACTTTTGGTGCGATTTTTTTATTGTTTATCTAGCCTATTTTTGAATTGATATTTTGGATTCAAATGAAATTTAAATTGGTGTTTTTTATAAGAGAGGTTCTTATATGAAAGCAATTTACTGTAGATTGCATGTAAAACGACTTCATGTTTGGGAAAAATTTTCCGGATTTTATTTATATAAAATGTTTTTATATCCGTGGTCCACAGTAGTACTGTATTGGCAACGATATGCCTGTGCGCAAACGATATTGCGTGGTTGTCTGTCCGAATGACAGTTTGATACTCCTTGATGCTTAAAGTAGGCGCAAAACAAGTGACAATTACTTATTCATAAAACGCCAAAAGCGCTAGCACAAGGTTACATAACCCGTAGCGCATATATTTTAATGAATTATTAAGAAACAACATAGGGATTAATAAAAAGTATAATTTCGACTTTGATTTTTTGCTCTATTATATGTATGTACAAAGAATAAGTAGTTGTGTCTGTTTACTTTTACAGTAACATTTACTAAGTAAGTTATATTTTAGAGAGTAAGCAGTTTTATTATCATTTGCAGTAATACTGAGAAAAGTAAACAGACAACGTCCAATAAGGTTTTGCAATATATTGCGTAGTTGCACTTAAAATGCTTTAAATTTGTATTTTAAAGAATAAAATTGTTACTCTGTTCAAAACTTAGAATTGACGGCTGATTGAAATACATCGAACTGTGGTGGATAAATCTTTGAGTTTTTCTGTTTTTGCTAACAAATAAAATTTACAAGTAAAATTAAAACAATGTTTTTATATTTGCAGATATTCTACTCAATTTTCGTACAACATACGTCTCTAGCAAAGGAGAAGTTGTTTTGGACTCTAAATTAATTGCGATAAATTATCTAAAAGGTTGGTTCGTTGTTGATGTACTGGCAGCTTTACCATTCGACCATTTATATGCATCAGACTTGTATAACGGAGAAGTAAGTACTTTAACTAAATATATCGCACATTTGCTCCAAGGGCGAAATAAATCAAAAATCAAGATTTTTAAGTTAATTATGTGGAATCCTTCGCTATATAAATCTTCATGAGGTCTACAAATTTATTATGAATACCTCTTATACACGCTGATGATGTAGATGATTATATTATAAAAGAATATTTTATTTTAAAATAGGTCATTTGAAAACATGTTAAATTCGTGTATGTTTATTAAAAACTACAAAATATATTTTTGTAGAAAGGCAATACTAATCGTGAAAATGTATTTAAACTAAAGACATCATTTAATCTTCGTCGAGATCACAGAAATATATAAGATTATTACTTTCAACATATTGCGAATATATTAGGTTGGGGGAAAAGAAATCCATTATTTTTTTGACAGATGGCTGTACTGAAAGATTTCTCGTACAGTAAGTATCGATCAAACAATTTCAGATTCAAGCTCGTTAGAAGGGTGACATTTCGTCTTGAAACAGTTTTCATTCTCGATATAAAGTCCTGAGTCGTCATCATCGCGTGCTTGTGGTATTCCGTTTTTTGTGGCCGGCAAAACATTTAATAGCATATTTCCTATTTTTAAAAGGGTTCGACACCTGCGTCTGTAAGGTAGTTGCAGCTAAGTCATTTAACTGTTCAACAATCTGTAAGCAACATATCATAAAATTAATTTTAAACACTTACCATAAATTTAAATTTCTTGAAAAAAGATGTACGTCATATAGTTCACAGCAACTAGTTTTTGGTAGTCATGGTGCCGCCGCACAGTGTGAAAAAATGCAGATCTAACGCGCAGAAAATAAAAGTAGATGTTTTACTGTATGTTTATGTGTATGGATAAGAATAGATTTAGATGAACAATTTTAATTATTTTATGAAAAAATTTGGCAAGTTTTTTTAACCCACTAAGCGCCGATTTTTTTTTTTTTTTTGGTCCAAATTTCTATTTCTTTAGGTCAAAATTACTATTTTGAAGCTTATTAAACATTTTTTAATAATCAACATTTTTCGTTATAACTAAAAGTACTCCTAAAATGGGAGCTTCTTTTTAAAATTCTGAAACATTTGGAGGGTAAAAAGTGGGTTAAGGGCAAACACTATTGTTATTATATGTATCTTTATTATTGTTAATATTATATATCTAAAACATTAAACTATTTATAAAATATAGGCATTACTTATTAAATACTAATCACATTCAGAATCCGAGTTTTGATATGAATTATTTGGTAGCATTGGATCATCCAGTAGTTTAAGGACTTCTTCAGATAGTGGCAAGTACTATGAGACAAACTTGATATTTTTGGATCAGAAGAAAATAGCAAACTATTGAAAAGATCCCTCATTGTTTCCTCACGACTAATTTTTCTGGTGTACAGTTCCCTGCATCAGCTCCATGCAATTATATGTTATGTATGCTTGAAGGCATATAGAATCAAGGATATAATATAATGTTTCCTCCGTAAGTTTTTTAAATGACTCTGCGTTAATAGCATATCCACAGGCCATGGTTGAAAGGCTGATACTAAAATTTTTAATAAATTTTTCATCAACACCAGTTATTGACGATACCAAGACAGGTTGGCTAAAAAAACGCCTAGCAGTATTGCCATCGTTTGTTGTTCCGATCGGAGCTATTAATTTTCCACATTTTCAAAACCAGTCGGTATGAAATGTGCAATATACATTCTAAACATCGGATCCTTGCATGTAAGGTAGACAGGCCCAATTCGTATTAGTTGATGTTTGGTGTTAATGACGAAATTTTGTTGTAATTTGCTTATAGCGAAAACCATACATGTTACATTAATGATATATTTTCAGGGTTAATAAAGTAGACCCTTTACCTGCGGTATTTGAGAAGACTCTTACAACCGATTTTGTTGTAATTTCAATTTTTATTTAGAAAGACATTTGGACTAAATGTATATTCAGTGCATGAGTTTAAAATCAATGTTTGGAGCAGCTTACTTACATACCCTCATTTTCATACTCACACCCATTACTCTGGAACCTTAGGACAGACATTTTGAACTTGTTTTTTTCTAATCTGCTATGCTGTGATCTATTCCAAGTCATATTTGATCAATTATATCAACAAAATTCACAAATTTTTAATTTTATTTGAACAAAACCTTAAAAAAGCTTCCATTTAATAATACTAATACTATATATCTAAAATGGACAAAAGTCTATAATAATATATTCACAGAATGCACACGCAATTTTATAGCTAAAAAATACCATTTTTAACATTGGAAAAAATATCTATATTAAATGTACCGTTATTCCGTTATAACTTATTAATTCGGATTATTTTATACGGACTTAAGTACACTCAACACTCTACTTTAAAACTGCATTACTTTTTTTAAAGTTTCCTTCAAGTTCATTTTCTGCGCTCTAGATCGGTATTTTTTCCCACTGTGCGCCGGTCATGGTGATGGTGTGGACCGCCATAACAGCCGATGGTCGCTCTCCGCTCGTATTAATCGACCGTGGCATCAGAATAAATGCCGATTATTATTGCGAAAATATTCTGGAGGGTGTATTAAAGCCTTGGGCACGCAAAACATTTGGCCGCAGATTTTGGAAATTCCAACAGGATTCAGCACCATCGCACTCAGCACGCGCCATCCAAGTATGGTTTAAAAATTAGGTTCTTCGCTTCATTTCCAGCGCACATTGGCCACCAAAATCTCCGGATACCAATCCGTTGACTATTGTGTCTGGAGTATTTTGAAAGCAATGTTGGCACTAAAAATACTAAAGTGTCGATCACTTTAAGCTAGCGCTTATACGGGAATGGGACAAAATACCGCATGGCAACATTCGGGCAATGTGTGGCGGTTTCATTGGCCCTTTGAAGGTCATAATTCGTGCCAAAGGTGACCAATTCGAAAAAATCTAAACTTTTCTCGCCCTGTATAGCGAATTTATCTTAATGTATAAAAGGGCTTGGCGATAAGTGAGTGTGGATTGTGAGATAAAGCTGGGGTTTTCGTATAGAGGTGAAATTAGGATTTAGGATTACTACTGGAGTACAGAATTGAGTTAGTTAAAGAAATTCGTACTTATGGGTACGAAAAGTACTAAATTTAGTATAATTTGGATTTTGGGTGAACGGATATAGCGGAAAACATGAAATTTGGAATTAAAATTACTGCTGATGATTGAGCTATAGAGACAGTTTTGGAAATTAGTATTAATGTGTACGAAAAGTATTAAACGGCAATAGATTTGGCAAAATTTGGATTTAGGTGAACGGAAACAGTCAGATACCTAAAATTTGGAATAATGGTTGCTGTTGGAGTGTACAATTGAGATATGGAATAAGTATGTTTTGTTATATATACTGATTGAGCTGGACTTCAGAATTTTAGAATTAAAATTACTGCTGGAGTGTAGGATTTAGCAAATTTAGGAAATTCGTAATTATGGGAACAAAAAGTACTCAATGGTAACAAATATTTTACAATTTGTTTTTGTGTGAACGAATAGGGCTGGAATCCTGAAATTTTGGATTAAAATTAATTTATATGTACCAAATGGTACTACACTTGGTACAATTTTGATTTGGTTAGTCGGATAGAAATGGAAACCTCAAATTTGAATTAAGAATTACTGCTAGAGAACATGAACGGATATATCTGGAAAACTGACATTTGGAATTTAGATTAAGGGAACCCAAAAGTCGTTAAGGGATCAAAGAAAAGTCCTTATTTTTAATGGCGGGCATAATAACTCCTCACTGGAACATCGGAATCCGAAAATTCTAACGGTGTTAGAAAGGGTACATGTCTGACTCTCGTATGAACTAGGATTATTGACTTCGCACAATTATCGATTGGGTTATTAGTTTTTGAGTTATCGCGCCCGCCATTCGTAAACACGCTGTTTGGAGAAAAACGCGTTTAAAGTTTGAGAAGCCCTCTTGCTGTCACTTGATGCTAACACAATAAATCGGCTATATCTTCAAAAAATTTTGAGATTTTCACTTAAAAATTTATAGGGACATTCTTGAATTTGTGCAGGTTCGAATTAAATCAAAAACCGAAACCGAGAATGGGAGGGGTCCCCTTAATGTTGAAGTGTAGGATTGAGCTATCAAGACTGCTATGGAAATTCGAACGAGTGAGTGAACGAATAGTGCTAGAATCTTGAATTTTGGAAATAAAACTACTGTCGAAGTGTATTGTAAAATTTCATTGGATTCGAATTCTTAAATTTGGGATTAAAATTACTGTTTGAATGTAGGATTGGAGGTAGTTTTGACAATTTGTAATAATGTGTACTAATAATACTAAATTGGTTAAAATTAGAGGTACGATTAATATATGTAGGTAGTCTTGAAAATCTGTAATTTGTATTCGAATAGTGCTGAATGGAGCTAAATGTAGAACATGTAGGTATTTGGAAAACTATATATTTTATATATTTCATGATTTTTAGAAATTATAATTATATGAGAGACAAAAAAATCGCGATTGTGATAATTTATTATTTTTTGGGTAAAGACAATGAGCATAATAATAATTAGCATAATAAAGGTTTATATTTAATATATAATTTAGTTACAGTTTTAGTTTTAAAGTGCTCTTTTCCTTATAAATTTCCCTTTTATCTAATTTGCGTTGGCATCACGCAAACATTTAAAAACAACCCTCTGCTGATTATTCGTCGACAACGAAATATGAATATGTTGTTGTACTTCCGATTAGTCATAACAAAAAAGCTCGCATGTGCAATACGTGTTTGGGACAAAAGTTACGAACAAAAAAAAAAAAAAAAAAAAAAAAATAGCCGTTTACTAATTTAGTCATAATGTCAATATTTTTTAGCATTCTAATATTTTTTATGCTGGGTTTTAAACCCTGTTCCGAAGTTTTGCAAAGGGAATGACAAATTTAATATACACTTCACCTTGTGGTGGAGGGTATAAATGTCATTCTATAGCATTTTTTAGTATTTCTATTATTTCTATTTCTTTATCCAAGAGAAGTAGTTGATCTTTGTATACACAAATACTTTTGATTTACATACAGATAAGGGAGTTATATTAAAACGTTTACAGGGTTTACATATTCTGATCTTGCTGAGTATTTTATAGCAGCACTTATTGAATTCACAAAATTTATTCATAAACTAGCGGGCCCGGTAAACGTTGTCTTGCCCAGCAATATTGTTGATTTATAATTCTCGGAATTTTAGATGTGTTTTTAAACCCTCCACTATAAGGTAAAGTGTGCAGATCTTTGTAATATTTTTTTCTATTCGTGGAAAAAAATTAATTTTAATAAATTTAAATGCGCATATAAGTTTGACTTTCGGATTTTATTACATTTTCCCAATATATTTAAAAGACTTCCTCATTACGGTAGCCCAATATTAAGTTAGCTTTTTATACCCTCCACTATGAGAGAGCTTTGAAATTTGCACATACATTACTACTCCTAGGATATTTGGTATTGAAATGTTCCATATTGGTTCTTTTTTAAAGGTAGCCCCCATAAAACGGTATTTTGTAATATGAGGAATTTTCACGGTATTTTCCGTACCAAAAATTATTAATGTTTCGGGCTACCGCCAATATAATGGTAGCTCTCAATATCTTGGGCACGGCCTTGAACAGAATTGCTTCTAATTTAATAGGGATACTTACTGAGCAGAAAATATCTCTACTTAAAACTATCAATATATAATATTCGAAATTTGGCTTAATTTTATATTTTGGATCATCATTGAGTACAAAACCCTCCACATTATTCGATCCTTTGGGGATTTGGGCATGTTTGGACATATAATATTCGGTATTTTGAGGAGTTTGGTTACGCTCCCAAGCAAATTGGCTGTAATTGTTTTAGATCATCATTGAGTACAAAATATCATTACAAAAAATTATCAATATTGGCTCAAGTTTCCGGGTAGCACCCATATAATGGTGTGCCCCATACCATTACTCAAGTGGTGTCAAATCTTCCTAGAAAAACCTAATATATCACCATTCCCATTGTAATAGCTGTAATATGTCATTCCGGTATATTGGGGGGTAACACACATTTTTGCAAAAAATCTCAATTTAGGTCCAAGTTTCGATATAGCTCCTACATACTGGTCCCGCCCCATTTTCGGTATTTTAAATAAAGACAGAATTTTCTCAAAGAGTTGGCTATAATTAGACATAATGGATTCCAGTGAATAAATAATATCATCCCAGAAATTATGCACTATTGCTTAACATTTTAAAAATACACCATAAATATTTCCCGTTTAATTTTTCGATATGTTTAAGTTCTTACCCCCGTTTTTGCAATTTGCAATTTTATAGTCACATGTCCAACCTGAATAGGTAACATCATGAGACTCTTTGTTATAATAAATATTTTCGATGTAAATTTTGGTATAACATTCACATTAGGTATTTTGCTTTGGCTGGTTTACTGGTTTTTCGTTAAGGGGACCCCCCCCCCATTCTCGGGGTCAAAAAATTTTTTGATTTAATTCGAATCTACACTAATTCAATAATGTCCCTACAAAATTTCAAGTGAAAATCTCAAGAACTCTTGAAGATATAGCCGATTTATTGTGTCAGCATCAAGTGGCGGCTAAAGGGCTTCTCAAAGTTTAAACGCGTTTTTCTCTTTTGCGAATGGTGGGCACGATAACTCAAAAACTAATAACCCAATCGATTCCAAATTTTTACACGTTTCTCTGTGAGCGTATAGCTATCGTATGAACCAGGATAAAGCCAATCGGTGAAGATCTTCCTTATTATACCCTTCACCACACTGTGGTACAGGGTATTATGTCTTTGTGCATATGTTTGTAACAGGCAAAAGGAAACGAGATAGACACATGGTTCCTTTTGAGAATATGCATAGAATCACTTTCTAAGTCGATTTATGCATGTCCGTCCGTCTGTCTGTCTGTGCATGTTAAATTGTAAACAAAGTACAGGTCGCATTTATGATCCGAATTGGATGAAATTTGGCATAGGTCACTTATTCGGCCCAAGGACGAACCCTATTGAAATTGGGAAAAATCGGTTCAGATTTAGATATAGCTCCCATATATATATTTTACCGATTTAATGTAAACGGTCCCTATATATCTTTCGATTTGCACGAAATTTGGTACAGCCTAATCATTTAGGTCTATAATGATGTATGCCAAGTTTCGAGAAAATCGGTCCAGATTTAGATATAGCTCCCATATATAGTTTCGTCCGATTTCATGTAAATGGTGCCCCAAAGTCCCTATATATCTTTCGATTTGTACGAAATTTGGCATAACGTACTGAATTGAGCCTAGAGTGATGTCTGCCAAGTTTCGAGAAAATCGGTCCAGATTTAGATATAGCTCCCATATATAGTTTCGTCCGATTTCATGTAAATGGTGCCCCAAAGTCCCTATATATCTTTCGATTTGCACGAAATTTGGCATAACGTACTGTATTGAGCCTAGAATGATGTCTGCCAAGTTTCGTGAAAATCGGTCCTGATTTAGATATAGTTCCCATATATAGTTTCGCCCGATTTCATATAAATGGTGCACCAAAGTCCCTATATATCCTTCGATTTGGACGAAATTTGGCATAACGTACTGAATTGAGCCTAGAGTGATGTCTGCCAAGTTTCGAGAAAATCGGTCCAGATTTCTATATAGCTCCCATATATAGTTTCGTCCGATTTCATGTAAATGGTACACAAAAGTCGCTATATATCTTTCGATTTGCACGAAATTTGGCATAACGTACTGAATTGAGCCTAGAGTTATGTCTGCTTTGTTTCATGAAAATCGGTCCAGATTTAGATATAGCTCCCTTTTAATATAGATTTACTTTAAGTAATTGACGCACCAAGGAACCAATAGGCTGATAGGAACAAAACGTTCTGAAATTAGTATAACCTAACCTGTGACAAGTTTTTTTTTGAAATCGCTTAATATTTGGATAGAGCTTCCATATATATTTTCGCCCGATTTCAAGTAAATTGTTAGTCAGTTTGACATCAATTTTTGCACAACTTACAAAATTGAGCATAGAATTACGCAGTTGCGTTTTCTAGAATTACAGACATAGCCCAACGGATGACCTATTTATATTTGTTTGAACTCGATTTACATACTTTATGGATAGATCTAGGTAGATGCACATTTACATAAATATCACATATTTTATTTCATTCAATTTCATGTTAATAATCCTGTTTAATATACCCATAGTGGTGAAGGGTATCATATAGTCCTTACTGGTTTTTTAATTTGGTTTTTGGTCAAAAATCGGCGATTTTTCAAAAATATTTTTTCAAAGATCCGCAATTTTGTTAATTTTAGAGCGAAGTCAATAATCCTAGTTCATACGAGAGCCAGACATGTACTCTTTCTAACACCGTTGAAATTTTTAGATTCCGATGTTCCAGTGAGGAGTTATCATGCCCGCCATCAAAAATAAGGACTTTTCTTTAATCACAAAAAACAACAACCAGACAACAACAAAAATTTTTTGTAAATTATTTTTCTTCCTTTTTAAATCTTCAAATATATATGTGCAAAGTTACAAACCTTAACAAGCATTGGTATTCATTTACCAGCCCATTTAAAATCTTAAAAATAAAAAATCGTGAATGGGGGGGGGTGTTCCCTTAATTGTTCTCTTTCCAGTTGAGCTTGATGATAGATTTTGCAGAGAAAATATCTTGTATATTAGTTTTGTCTGTGATACACATTTTTTGTGTCGGTTATATGCGAGGTGTTCTGTATATAAGTTCAAAGATATTGATAAATGATTAGGCATAGAAACACCATAAAATGGTACCATCTGATTTGGTACTTTAAGGAACAACATGTTCCTATGGAACTATTACTGTTATTATTTTCAAGCAAATTTCCTGAATGGACACGAACTTCATTCAGAATGTCTTCTGATTTTCCATCCTAGCATTTGCCGCATTATTTACGTGCATTCTATGAAAAATGTGTACATACAATGATCGCGTGTAAATACAATGATATACTTTTAAATTTTTAGGTATACTCATATAAAATAGTTTCAATACAATGTCAATCCCATTGAAAAAATAATAATAATAAAATATTTGGAAAATTTTTCAATAATTGACAAATGTAGACTTAAAGGAATGATACGCGGCCAAATTTCACCCAAAATATCTCAAAATAACATCCATGACGTGGTGCAACCAAAATAGCTCGAGGTCAAATTCGTGGAAAGGCAAATATGCTTCATAAATTTTTTTGCAAATTTTTCGCGATTTTGTAATTTTTTGAACCTTTTAAACCTTCCCTGAAGCTCCACGAACATTTCAAGACTAAGATAAAAAAAATCCGTTCAGCCGTTTTAGAGTTTTAGCGAGACTAACGAACAGCAATTCATTTTTATATATATATATATAGATAGATAGATAATAATGTGTTTATCCATCGTAAAATGTGAATTAATATTGAAATATGTTGATAGACAGATATGATACCCAATTTGAATTCAAAATACTAAATTACAGTCAATTCGGTAGAAAGACGTGCTCGAACTTCCCAAAATAGTGGAACAATATCGAAAACTTTTTGTAGAATATGTGTTACCCAAATAGAACCCAAAATATCAAATAAAATCCAATTCGGTGAAGAAACATGTCAAAAATCTCCAAAATTTCGAATATTTGGATTCTTACAGTACGTTCACATTTAACCGTATTTCGTTAAACCAGTGGGTTTCAATTGTCAATTCCTTTGCATATATATCAAATAAATCCTCATAAAGTAGGTTAACCCGGTAAAAAGCTGTAATGTATATGCCGTTTTATATCCCATTTTCAATACGAAGCATACCAGTACTAGTAACATAAGTATATATTCCTGCATAAAATTTTATGTTGATTTAGCAATGTTCTTCTGTTGAAATCATGACAGAGATTGCAATAATTAAGGTAGATAAATTTTTTTTTTCTTTTCGATCGTTCCCACGCCACTCTTACCCGCCCCTGCCGACCGAGGGGTCCTCCTCCCCATAACGCAGGGAGAACGTACACCCCATAATCCGGATTATGGAGGGTTAGTAATGTTGGGAAACCCCGGCTACATTAAACATCAGCCGGTTATACAATTTAAAGTTAATTCAACAAAACAATAAGGACAAACACAAACATAAACATCTGGCAACTGCTTGCACTCTACAGTTCTAAACGTAGAATAGAATTTTTTATTACATGTATTGGATCAGATAAAGAGATGCGATTATACAGGTTGTTATATATTTCACATAGTGATCTAAAGGGATTACATAACTCATAATTAGATCTCACTAAAGGAAGATAAAGCGGTATATAATTACGAGTAAGACGTGCAGGTACGTTAAACTTGATTTCACCGATTAAAAATTTCGAGTCAATTTGACCGCGTAAAAGTTTTATTAAAAATATAGATCTTAGCATTAAACGTCTTCGTTCTAGTGTTGGAAGATTAATAAGTTTTAAACGATTTTCATAAGGGGGGAGTGCTTCAACTGTACTCCAAGGCAAACCTCTAAGAGCAAATAACAGGAATTGTGTTTGGACAGATTCGATTTTTTTAGAATAACAACTGTAAAACGGACTCCACAATACACATCCATATTCTAATGTAGGCCGAACTAGACTAACAAATAAACGTTTTGTCACATAAGGGTCGTCAAACTCTTTAGACCATCGTTTTATGAATCCTAGTAAAGATTTGGCTTTATTTACGCATGACTCAATATGCAAATTAAATCGCAATTTATCATCTAAGATAACGCCAAGATCAACAAAGGAGTCAACATTGTCTAATTTGTAAGATCCTATAAAATAATCAGTAGGAATTGAACGACATTTAGATAGGCATAATTTTTTACATTTTTTAATA
Organism: Musca vetustissima; assembly: GCF_032173495.1. NCBI lineage: Eukaryota > Metazoa > Arthropoda > Insecta > Diptera > Muscidae > Musca > Musca vetustissima. The sequence continues at coordinate 83,883 of NW_026872767.1, forward strand.
TTTAGTGACATGCCGTTAATACTACACCAGTATTCAAGAGAGTTCAAATCATTTTGTAGAGTAAGGGCTTGATTTTGTGAGTCTAAATTTCTGAAAAGTTTTACATCATCAGCAAACATCAACACTTTAGAAAATTGAATCACTGATGGAAGATCATTAAGGTATAACACGAATAATAATGGACCTAAATGGCTACCTTGAGGGACTCCAGAATGAACATCAATATTTTTAGAGAAAATATCATTATAAGACACGCTTTGAGTACGGTTTTGCAAGTAGGATGAAATCCAGGACAAAATTTTGAATGGAAAACCCATGGCGTCCAATTTAAATAATAAAAGTTTATGTAACACCGTATCAAACGCTTTACTAAAATCAGTGTAAATTACATCTGTTTGTTGCTTTGTAGAAAATCCATGGTGTGCATGGTATGTTAATTCCATCAGATTCCATTATTTTGCACACACATTGCTAGCACTTCTGAGATGTTTGCTATTGCAAACGGAATATAGCGTATCACCAATTTTCGTCATTTTGGGGATGTTGGGAACGTTTTTAACGGAAATTTTTGAAACGCCATACTAGAAATGATTAATTTTAATAGTACGTTTACATTGCACCGGATTTCGTTAACCCAGTAGGTTTCAATTGTCAATTCCATTGTATACATGCCAAATAAATCCTCATAGAGTAGGTTAACCCGGAAAAAGTTCCAATGTAAATGCCGTTTAACTCATAGATGATTGCTGACAACCTTCAATTATGGAGGATTGCAGAGATCTTTTTTAAACGTACGCGTCATTTTTGGGATGTTCAAGATACTATCCCGATTGGTTTTAGTTATTTTGAGTATCAACCCCATGGTGAAGGGTATATAAAGTTCGACCCGGCCAAGATAAAAACTATTGCTGCAACTCTCAGTTGGTACTTAAATTTTCTATTGGTCTAACTAATTTTTTATAGATGTTTCAATTAAAAAATAAATACCTTTAACAATTTTCTTATAAGTATCTCTATATTTTTTAATATGTGTAAAAATATTGTATTTTTTTAACATTTAGAGAACATTCTTGATTAATTTTTAAATGATACTTTTTGTGCATTTAGTTAGGTTTGTTTTAAGTGTACTTTATTATTATTCTGTACTTTCAGGAGTCTCATATTCATTTGGTGAAACTTACTCGCCTATTACGTTTAGCACGGTTACTACAGAAAATGGACAGATATTCCCAATATACCGCAATGATTCTAACGTTGTTAATGCTGTTGTTCTCACTTGTAGCTCACTGGTTAGCCTGCATCTGGTATGTCATCGCCGAAAAGGAAAATATGTTTAATGAACCTGGATGGGATATAGGTATGTATCTAAACTATGATATGCCAGATAATGATAAATGTATATCATTATCTGGCATATCATACTGAGTACTTCGAGTTTCCGTTGAGAATGACTAAATAAATTATTATTAAGAAGAATTTACAACAAATGAGAATATTATTCACAATTTCAAAATATCAAAAATGCTCTACACATTCATAGTTGAAATATCACATGAATTTATTCTTTATCCAAAATGCAGGACACATTTGTTGTAGAAATGTTACATTAAGTTATTCTTTATCTAACAGGTTATCGAATAAATTGATCGCATACCAAATAACATGATAGTAAGACTTGAGTATTTAAAATAAATTACTTTCTTGTGATAATATTTTGGACACAAACGTAAAATCCGCACGAAACTCTAAAAAGTAGACCGACATTGATAGTTTCTGGTAGGCAGATTTGCTACCTAGTCAGAAACCAATTCAATTGAAAATGTGCCCAAAAGTACTGAACAATGGAAGGTATCGTTATATGAGGCTACCCCGAAACTTGGCCCAATGATGATTATTTTTGGTATAGAGGTGTGCTATATAATGAGAATCCAAATACCGAACAACAGTCAATTTGAAAACAGTTGAAATACGTGCCCAAAATCCGAATATTAGGGGTACCGTTATATGGAGGCTATACCAAAGTGTGGACTTATTTACCCCATTTGAAATACCGAACATCCTAAAAGAAACAATGTTTGTGTATACAAACAGTTAATGAGAACCATGAGTCAATAAATCAACAAACACCAAGTAAATCTTTGTGGAGAATTTGATGAACATGATCAATCAAAAATAGTAAAAGTAAGATAAGAGAAACAAGCGGCTGGAGGGATGACATGAAGTTCCTCTTCCACCTCACTCGTGTCTTCCTCCATTTCATTGATAGGAGTGAGATCCCTTTGGTAAACTTCAAGCACATCCTAAACGTTTACAATTACCGCTGTTGCTCTGCCTCATTTGTTTCGCGCTGAAGATTTCGTATAATTATATGTGGCTGTGAATTACTACCAAGTGGTGAGGGGGACATATTCAGGATTTGCATTGACTTATCATTTGGGATCTTGAATAAATTACAAATTTGTCAAACACAAAAATAATTGTAATTGCTTACATGGTAAATCAGCGCTATTCCAAACATAGTCGAAAATCACTTCAAATAAAGGCCCATATCCTTACTTTCTAATTTGGGAAAACTCTCTTACTCTCTCTAAATTTAATTTTTTATTTCTTACCATTCTCTGTGGTACAATATTTAGGACAGTTCTCCAAAAATATTTACGTATATCGCTCTATTATCAATAGTTAAGCTAACTACTAAATTTCAGATTTCAATCCATAAATTTTCCATTATAATTTCAATTAAATTGTAAACTATACTACTCCATTTAACAAGATTTCTTAATGATATCTTAGAAGATATTATTCTAAATATAATAATATATTTGAATGTTTGGCAAGTGGCTAACTACTCAAGTAAGTGTATTAATATGACATATTCAATATTTAGTAATAAACAACATTGTATAAAATATAAGAATTTAAATTTGTATATTAAAAAAAGATGATATACTTTAATTTAGGTAGAAAAATTGAGAACTACTCAAAAAACATTAATAAATAATATTAGAATTTGTTTAAATATTTTAGACATAAAATCAATTTAAGCATACCCGATTTTCCGCTTCGAAGGTATTGCCGAAAGGGTTCATTATAAATCATATTTATAAAGTACAGATAATTAAGTAGAACCGTAGTGGTCTATTATTTTTAATTTATATGTGCCGCTTGATAATGAAAATTGCTTTAGGGAATGCGGGAGCTTATTGAAAGTTCTGGCAATTCGCACCTGAAATGATTTATTCATCTGACCGATAGTTCTTTGAACCTTTAATTGGTTTGTTCGGCTTGACTGACAAAATGGAAACATTTGTAGTAGAAAATCAGGAGTTTACTTCTTAGTAGCATTATAAAACAGCATTAATGTTCTACAGTCTATAAATGTCCAAAAACTACAACCAAGAAATTGTTTAACTTTAGTGCTAACATGGTCAAACTTTTTAAGCGAAAAAATATAACGAACAACTCTGTGAATCGATAGCTTAATCCTTTTCATATTTGTTTTGGTTGTACCAGAGAATATTTCAATGCAGTACAGTATATGAGACATTATTAGTGAATGCACCAGTTGTATCTTTATATTGCGGGGTAGAATTAAATCTGTGTTATAAAGTTGGCGTAATGTTAAATGTGTGTGGGTGACTACATTATCAATATGACTATCAAATGTTAGCTTATCGTCAATAATGATACCAAGGCATCTTATGCTACTGACGATGTTAATCAGATTTGTTTACTCCTGGATTTAGAACATTTTAGTACGAATTTAAAAAAATATGCATAACTTTATATTTTCAATAGAGTAAGCTACATATTAAGTTTCCGTTCTCTTTTTCTACCAGTTCCATTGTTTTTTATTATTTAGTACTTTTTATCACAACTTTAGTACTAATTTCCAAAAAAAAAATATGCATAATATTCTATTTGTAATACTTAAAGCTATATTCGATGTTTCACATTTATATCCCTATCGGTTATATTGTAATATAATATTTAGTACATTTTACATTTTAGTACTAATTTCCAAAAAATATTTTCGAACAACATTCTATTTGCCATATCTTAAGCTAAATACCGAGTTTCAGATATGTATCTCTACCGGTTCCATTCAAATATAATAATTAGTACTTCTTAGTACCTTTTAGTACTAATTTCCAAAATTTGTTTACACATACTATTGACAGAGCTGCATACCAAATTTCGGAGCTCTACTTCCAACCGTTCCAACGAAATACAGGTTTAGTACTTTTTAGTACCATTTCAGTACTAATTCAAAAAAAATATATATTGCCAATTTTTTAACATGACTGAAGCGGAGGTTCACCCCTATATAACTCGGGAATTGCTTATGTATATGAAAAAAGTGAATAGTTTTGGGTTAATTGATCTGTCGTTGCAAACTGTTCATGATATTGAACTCCAAACTTTATTTTGGTGGAAGCTGTGTCTACTTTAATGTAAAATAATGTGTAAAAACAGGTTGAGGCGTACCAGTTTTTTATGTTCTGTATCGATTTGTGATTAAGTCACTCATTCCACTGTCTTCGTGTCAAAGTAAAACTATAGACCAACAAAATGGGGACTACGCCCCTTATGTATCATTTTTCAAAATTTTAACTGTATCTACCTTTAAATGATGCTGACATTTTGAAGCTCGACTTTGAGTGTTTTTTGAATTTTAATACGCATACAGGAATTTCTAAAAATCGATTATAAGATTATTGTAGTCGCGATTCTTAGTAATTTGGTATATATTTTGTGTATGTAGTATGCACAGCTTCAGGGTAATACTCATCCGAAGGTGAAAATTTTGTGCGACCAAAATTCTAAAAAACCTATTTTTCGGGTCAAATTTGTAGATCTGTCAACTGAATGATAAGGTTTTTTACGTTTCGGATGATATAAAATCTTCTTCGTGAAAATCCATCAATTAGAACGGCGGGAACTGGCCTTCCAAAAACACGAAATTTGGAAAAAATGTTTTTGAAAATATCGCGGCTTTTATTGTATTTTCTGTGGATCATTTCGGTTTCAATAAATGACCTCATACGGATTTTGATCTTTTTCGAAAAGAGAACTTTAAAAATTTCAGCCGAAAGAGAGATGTACCCAATTTATCTCAAAAATAGTGTGAGCTGGCACATCCATGGTTCTTAATGGACCACATTGAAATCGGTATAGATCGACGTATTTTTTTAGGGTGCACACCGAAATCGGATGCGCGTTAATGGCAAATGGAGTTTTCGGAAAGTATTCGCGTTTTATGAGTTTTTGGGTACTTCAATGCAACATGTGGCACATCTTAGGCGTCAAATGAAATTTCGCAAAATATACATGGATTGGAAGATAAACTTCAGTACTTCCTTGAAACCGCATGCACATCAAATGATTTTGAGAATTACACGATTTAGACGCAATTTAAAATGAATATTTCATAATAATATTATTATTATTGTTACGTTCTTGGACTTCACTTATTCCCGTGTAGACGTTGTTTTATTTCCCGATACAGTTCGTACCAAATAAAACGCGGGTTCGTTCTGATTACGATTATTACAATGATTTTATTCACACAATTTTACTTTGCACTTTACTTTACACGACGGTTTCAATTCGCGCTCTGATTCACAACTGACTCACTGCCTTTCCATTCCCTCTATTTATATGAGCCCGGCCTGTCGCTACAGAAGTTTCTAGACGATCTGGTAACACCTAGATCACGAACAATCTACCAATGCAACAAACACATTGAGTAACAATAACAACAACAAACTTGAGTAAACAAACTTACAATAACAACAACACATATACAGGCGAGGGAATAACAAAGAAAGAGGAATAACAACAACACATATACAGGCGAGGGAATAACAAAGAAAGAGGAATAACAACAACACATATACAGGCGAGGGAATAACAAAGAAAGAGGAATGACGTTTAACAAGAATTGTACGACAATAACAAAATAGAAAATGAAAGAGGAAATGGAAGGATGTAGAAAAATCTATACAGTGGTTGTTGTTGTGAAGTTATTCAAATAAACTGCGTAGTAGAAATTTACGTTACAATTCAAATTCTTAAATTAACGGAATTCATCTAAATTAACTTAAATCTAAAGTTATATTCGTAACATTGCCCCCCGCTTAAGCCTGTTCGTCCCGAATAGGCACAGTTCCCGTTCCGTAGGGGGTCAGCCGCTCCAAATGTACAACTTTCATCTTCGACCTGGGACTGTCGCTCCTCTGGATGCGATAAACGACGTCATTTATTTTCGTGACAATCTTGTAGGGTCCTTCCCAGTGCGTTTGCAATTTGGGGCATAGTCCTTTCTTTCGTTGTGGGTTGAACAATAGTACCAGTTGCCCTTCTTGAAACCCATCGGTATTTGCCGCTCGATCGTACCTTGCCTTCATGCGGTTGCTAACCATTTTTATTCGATGTCGGACTGCATCGTGGACTTTACTAAAAGAGTTTTGGCTGTCTTCATCTTGGTTCACATCGTCGTTTGGGGTAGCACCGAATATCAAATCGCCAGGTAGCTTTAATTCATTTCCGAACAGAACTTTGGCTGGGGTCCGGGATGTGGAATCATGAATGGCCGATCTATAAGCCAATAAAAACTTTGGAATATGCTCATCCCAGTCTCGTTGGCCACTGTCCACCACTTTCCGTAGATGTTCTTCAAGGGTGCGATTGAATCTTTCCACCATGCCATCTGATTGTGGATGTAGGGGCGTCGTTCTGGTTTTCTTAATTCCGTAGGAGTCACACATTTCCTTGAAGATCGCTGATTCAAAATTCCTACCTTGATCGGAATGAACCTCAGATGGAACACCATAGCGACAAATCCAATTTTTGCTGAACACATCCACAATTGTCCTGGCTTCTTGATTTGGGATAGCATAAACCTCCGGCCATTTACTGAAGTAATCCATGACCACTAAGACATACCGGTTCCCAGAGTCGCTCGTGGGGAACGGTCCAGCTACATCCATTGCGATTCTTTCAAAAGGGGCTCCTGAATTATACTGTTGCATGTAGCCTCGACTCTTCCGTGTTGGACCTTTAGCTTTTATGCACCTTTCACAATTGGCGATCCAGTCGGCAATGGATTTTTGACAGCCGACCCAGTAGAATCTCTGCTTTACCTTTTCAGCGGTCTTTGCTATGCCAAGATGTCCTCCACTCGGCCCATCGTGAAACTCCGACAAGACATCTCTTATTTTGGAGTCTGGGACGACGATCAAGTTCCGGTGAGATTTACCGTCCTCACTTTCCCATTTGCGATATAGGCAGCCATCTTTTATAAGTAGACTGTCCCACTGGGCCCAATAGGATTTTAAAAGAGGGCTTTCGGAGGTAATTTCTTTACGACTAGGTCGCTTGCCCGTTTCAATGGCCGAAATTACTTTGCCCAGAATGGGATCTCTTCGTTGTTCCGTCGACCAATCTTCACCCGACTCAAACTGCAATAGTCGGACATCAACGATATTCTCCTTATTCTCAGCCTTTGAGCAATGCCTGCATTCTACCTTGCATGGCCGACGAGACAGGGCATCAGCATTACCGTGTTTTCCGCCTTTTCTGTGCTCGATTCTGAAATCATAACTCTGGAGCCTCTCGATCCAACGGGCTAGTTGACCTTCCGGATTCTTAAACCGCAGCAACCATTGGAGAGCAGCGTGGTCGGTCCTCAGCAGGAAATGCTGACCATATAGGTATTTGTGGAAGTGTTTAACGCTCTCAAGGGCAGCAAGCAGCTCTCTCCTCGTCACACAGTAATTCCTCTCAGGCTTCGACAATGTCCGGCTGTAGTACCCGATGACTTTTTCCTGTCCGTCGATTTCCTGGGAAAGGACGCCACCGATGCCGCACGCACTTGCGTCTGTGTCCAGAGCAAACTTTCCGCCAGGTATAGGGTATGCCAAAATGGGGGCTCTACATAGCATGTCTTTGAGTTTACTGAACGCCTCTTCTTGGTCGTTGCCCCACTGGAACCTCTGGCCTTTTTGCGTTAAGCGGTGTAGACAGGCGGCGATGTTGGCGAAATTTGGGACAAATCGACGGTAGTAGGTGCAGAGACCCAGAAAGCTTCGCAGCTCATGGAGATTTCGGGGCTGCGGCCAATCTCTGACGGCTTGAATTTTCTCCTTATCCGTCGATATGCCCTCCGGCGTCACGTGATGCCCCAGGAACTTCACCTCTCGTTGGAAGAGACTGCACTTCTTTGGGTTCAGCTTGAGGCCTGAAGACGAAAGCTGCTGAAGAACATCCTTTAAATTCTTGATGTGTTCGTCGAAGTTGCGTCCCATGACTATGATGTCATCCAGGTATATGAGGCATGACTTCCACTGCAGCCCTTTTAACACACGCTCCATCAGCCTTTCAAATGTAGCCGGGGCGTTGCAGAGTCCGAATGGCATGACATTGAACTGCCAGAGACCCCCATTAACGCCAAACGCTGTTTTCTCCTTATCTTTCTCGGCGATCTCTACTTGCCAGTACCCACTCTGCAGGTCGAGGGTGGAGAACCATGACGTCCCGGCTAATGTGTCCAATGTGTCGTCGATTCTTGGGAGCGGATAGCTGTCTTTCTTGGTGACATCATTCAACTTTCGGTAGTCCACACAAAACCGGGTGCTTCCGTCTTTCTTCTTGACCAAGACCACTGGGGAGCACCATGGACTTGACGATGGTTCTATTACACCACTCTTTTCCATTTCACTTATCAGCTTCTGGACCTCGTCTCTTTTGGCCAGGGGAACACTTCTTGGAGGCTGTTTAATGGGTCGCGCGTCTGCTGTATTGATTTCATGCTTCATCACTGATGTTCTTCCTTGGTGCTCTTTTGTCAACGCAAAGGTAGAGGCATATTTCCATAATAGCTGCTTAGCCTTGTTCCTCTCGGAAGGTGATAATTGGTGTGTCCAGTCTTTTATGTAGCCGTCGAGGTGCTTCTTCTCCATGGCTGCTGGCTTTTCGGTGCTAGTTTCCAAATTAACTACAGCTTCAGCTGGTGTGCATTGTCCAACATCGGAAAATTGGCAAATTTGCTCTTGCTTGTTTGACAGGTTCAAAACTCTAACAGGAATTAATCCGTCCTTGTTGCTTTTCACCAGGGCATTCGCTATTAGGATGTTACTGTTTCTGTTTTCTGCTGGTTCCACCACCCACAACTTCTCGGCTCCACAATCTCCATTCATTGGTACCCATATTATTGCTTCGGCACAGGGCGGTATTATCTCTGGATGGTCCGTAGTCAGACGTCTAATGGGTGTAATTTCATCATAGCCCACGTTTAACGGAATTTCGACGTTAGACCAGGTCATCACACGCTCTTTCATATCCAGATTGATACCGAAGGCAATCATAAAATCTGCGCCTATTATCACTTCGTCTACGATATCGGCAACTATAAACTCGTAATTCACCGATTTATTGGCAATAGTTAGTCTCAGGGTAATCTTGCCGTGTACTGCCGCGGGCTCCCCAGTTGCTGTGCGCAGTCTGACTCCATTAAGTTGCGTTATGTTTCCCTTTACCAGATCTGATCTTATGATGGACTTTGATGCGCCTGTATCTAACGTCAGAACTCGCTTGTCACCATTGATGTACCCAGTTGTTGTTAGGTTCTGACTTTTCTGTTGTACTATTGCTATGGAGATTGTGGGGCCATCGTCGATGGGAGCCATTTCATGCCCCGCTGGACTGGCTCGATTTAGTTTAACGGTGACTCATTGGTGGACTGTTGAGCCATTCGTCTACCTTCTTTCGTTGGAGGTGGTGACGATGACCTGGATCGTTTGCGCTTAGCTCTGCATTCGCGTGCAATATGACCTGCTTTATCGCAGTTGTAGCATCTAACCCTGGGCTTAGTCATCCCTACTAACTTTGTTTCTTCTATTACCTGCTTCATGGCGTCCTTGATCGAGTTAACGAGAGATTTGGGTTCGCAACCTTCGGTCTCCAGTTGGCGAATCTTGTGGGTCTGGGGCTTAACAATTATTCTTGCCGTCTCTTGGGCAAGGGCAAACGACACAGTTTCGGCAAACGACGCTTTTGGTGACGCATATGTTGCACATTTAATCTCAGGGTCACGTATGCCATTCACAAAGGTTTCGATTTTCATACGGTCCAGCAATGAGTGATTCTCTCCTGGATACGCCATTAGCACCAAACGTTCCACCTCAGCTGCAAAGTCTTGTAGCGTCTCGTTTGCCCTCTGTACTTTTCCCCTTAGTTCCATAAGGTAGATGTTTTGTTTATGTTCGCCACCGTACTTACGTTCCAGTGCAGCAATAACATCTTCATAGTTGCTTCTAGAAGCGACAGGAATACTCTGTATAACATCAGCAGCACTGCCCTTCAATGCCAGAAGTAGTGCAACCGCTTTGTCGCTGTCGTTCCACGAATTTCTAGAAGCCACTGTCTCGAACTGTAACTTGAAAACATTGAATGACGTAGAGCCGTCGAATACAGGAGGTTTGATTTTTAGTGTGTTATCAGGAGCTCGCACCGGACCACCTTTGATTTCCAGTTCCGACATTTTCTTCTCCAGATTTGTAAACCTGTGGTCGTGGACCAGAAATTTCTCGTCAACCGACTGCACTTTCTTATCCAACTCTTTAATTTGGACCTCCACGGTTTCCACTCTCCTTCCAATAACTTCTGTAATGTACTCGAGTTTCTCGTTCGTTATTCTCGAATTCTCTTCGAACATTCGTCTCGTGTTTTCTTCTAACTTTCTGGAATTCTCTTCGCTCCTTCTGAAATTTTCCTCAAACATTTTGGCCAGCATTTCTCTGAAATCGTCACCCCTGGCAGCTACTGACGAGACTTCCCCACCGTTGGATTCGCTCATTTCCGATAAATCCACTTCATCCTTACTGTCAAACTCATATGTATCGATGTTCATACCACGGCGCTCGAACTCATCCAACAGACGTTTTTGTAGTTCAGCCTTGTTGCCAGTAGAGGACAATTCCAATTTATTCAGCTCCTTCTTCAAGTCTTCCACTCGTAGATCCTTAAACTTCATCGTAGTATTATCGTAATCTCACTTCCGACACCAATTGTTACGTTCTTGGACTTCACTTATACCCGTGTAGACGTTGTTTTATTTCCCGATACAGTTCGTACCAAATAAAACGCGGGTTCGTTCTGATTACGATTATTACAATGATTTTATTCACACAATTTTACTTTGCACTTTACTTTACACGACGGTTTCAATTCGCGATCTGATTCACAACTGACTCACTGCCTTTCCATTCCCTCTATATGAGCCCGGCCTGTCGCTACAGAAGTTTCTAGACGATCTGGTAACACCTAGATCACGAACAATCTACCAATGCAACAAACACATTGAGTAACAATAACAACAACAAACTTGAGTAAACAAACTTACAATAACAACAACACATATACAGGCGAGGGAATAACAAAGAAAGAGGAATAACAACAACACATATACAGGCGAGGGAATAACAAAGAAAGAGGAATAACAACAACACATATACAGGCGAGGGAATAACAAAGAAAGAGGAATGACGTTTAACAAGAATTGTACGACAATAACAAAATAGAAAATGAAAGAGGAAATGGAAGGATGTAGAAAAATCTATACAGTGGTGGTTGTTGTGAAGTTATTCAAATAAACTGCGTAGTAGAAATTTACGTTACAATTCAAATTCTTAAATTAACGGAATTCATCTAAATTAACTTAAATCTAAAGTTATATTCGTAACATTATTTTTATATATGGCAATTTTTCGGCGAAATTCGGGTAAAATAGAAGAATAACCCCAACATTTTTTCTGAAATTTCTTGTATAAAATTAAAAAAAATATATGATGACATATTTCTTCGAACCAAAAACAAATATTTTTCTTCAATATCTTGTTTTGTTGTCGCTGTAATTTACAAACCGCTACACAGGCTTGTGTGATTTTGATATAATTTTATTAATATAATGAAAATATTGATGAAATCTGCTTTATATATATATTTTTTTATTTTTCTCATATTTCGCGAAGATGTGCAACTTTATAGCGATTATTATAATATATTCATATTTTACGAAGGAAGATATATATGAACGTGTTTGGTCAATTTAATAAAACGCGTAATTTTAAGATTTTTTCCTTAAACGGCATTTACATTAGAACAATTTACAGGGTTAATCTACTTTATGAGGATTTATTTGACAAATTTGACAAACATTAAAACCTCTATAACTTTTGCGCGCATAAACCAAACATTTGATCGCGAACGGTTTCGGAGTCAGAACATTTTTCTCTATATGTCTACACATATAGAGAAAAAATTTCTGACTCCGAAACCGTTCGCGATCAAATTTTTGGTTGATGCGCGCAAAAGTTATCGAGGTTTTAATTTTGGGCATAAGAAAAAAATCTTAAAATTACGTCGTTTATTATATTGACCAAAAACGTTGATATATATATCTTCCTCCGTAAAATAAGAATATGAATATATTATAATAATCGCGATAAAGTTGCACATCTTCGCGAAATTTGAGAAAAATAAAAAATATATAGCAGATTACATCAATATTTTCATTATTTTAATGACATACACACACCTAAAAATTAATTTAAAAATATCTACATAATCTAAACACCATGGTGAATCAAATGATATCAATATCACACAAGTCTGTGTAGCGGTTTCTGAATCAAAGCGACAATAAAACAAGATATTGAGGAAAAATATTTGTTTTTGGTTCGAAAAAATGTCATCATATTTATTTTTTTAATTGGATTATTTTTTTAATTATGGATTATTCTGCTATTTTACCCGAATTTCGCCGAAAAATTGACATATATAATAATAATCACTTTTTGTCTATAAGCATACGCCTTTCGGATTATATCAAGACCCTTCCTATAAATCTTAGAATTCTATAAATAGAAATAAATCTTAAAATAAAATAATGTTATGAAATATACATCTTAAATTGCGTGAAAATCGCGTAATTCTCAAAATCATTTGATGCGCATGCGGTTTCCAGGAAGTACTGAAGTTTATCTTCCAATCCATATATATTTTGCGAAATTTCATTTGACGGCTAAGATGTGCCGCAAGTTACATTGAAGTACCCAAAAAATCGTAAAACGCGAATACTTTCCGAAAACTCCAGATGCCATTAAGGCGCATCCGATTTCGATGTGCACCCTAAAAAAATACATCGATCTATACCATTTCAATGTGGTCCATTAAGAACCATGGATGTGCCAGCACAATCTATTTTTGAGATAAATTGCGTACATCTCTCTTTCGGCTGAAGTTTTTAAAGTTCTCTTTTCGAAAAAGATCAAAATCCGTATGAGGTCATTTATTGAAGCGGAAATGATACACAGAAAACGCAAATAAATCCGCGATATTTTCAAAAAATTTTTTTGCCAAATTTCGTGTTTTTGGAAGGCCAGTTCCCGCCGTTCTAATTGATGGATTTTCACGAAGAAGATTATATATCATCCGAAACGTAAAAAACCTTATTGATCACGGGTACCCATATCATTCAGTTGACAGATCTAAAAATTTGGCCCGAAAAATAGGTTTTTTAGAAATTTGATCGCACAAAGTTCGCACCTTCGGATGAGTATTACTCTGAAGCTGTACATACTACATACACAAAATACATATCAAATTACGCAGATTCGCGACTACAATAATCTTATAATCGATTTTTATAAATTCCTGTTTGCGTATTAAAGCTAGAAGTAAAATTAAAAAAACACTCAAAATCGAGCTTCAAAATGTCAGCATCATTTAAAGGTAGATGCAGTTAACATTTTGAAAAATGATACATAAGGGGCGTAGTCCCCATTTTGTTGGCTTCTAGTTTTATTTTGACACGAAGACCGTGCAATGAGTGGCTTAGTCACAAATCGATAGAGAACATAAAAAAACTGGTTCGCCTCAACCTGTTTTTACACATTTTTTTACCCTTCACCACACTGTGGTACAGGGTATTATGTCTTTGTGCATATGTTTGTAACAGGCAAAAGGAAACGAGATAGACAGATGGTTCCTTTTGAGAATATGCATAGAATCACTTTCTAAGTCGAATTTAACATGCACAGACAGTCCGTCTGTCTGTCTGTGCATGTTAAATTGTAAACAAAGTACAGGTCGCATTTATGATCCGAATTGGATGAAATTTGGCATAGGTCACTTATTCGGCCCAAGGACGAACCCTATTGAAATTGGGAAAAATCGGTTCAGATTTAGATATAGCTCCCATATATATATTTTACCGATTTAATGTAAACGGTCCCTATATATCTTTCGATTTGCACGAAATTTGGTACAGCCTAATCATTTAGGTCTATAATGATGTATGCCAAGTTTCGAGAAAATCGGTCCAGATTTAGATATAGCTCCCACATATAGTTTCGTCCGATTTCATGTAAATGGTGCCCCAAAGTCCCTATATATCTTTCGATTTGTACGAAATTTGGCATAACGTACTGAATTGAGCCTAGAGTGATGTCTGCCAAGTTTCGAGAAAATCGGTCCAGATTTAGATATAGCTTCCATATATAGTTTCGTCCGATTTCATGTAAATGGTGCCCCAAAGTCCCTATATATCTTTCGATTTGCACGAAATTTGGCATAACGTACTGTATTGAGCCTAGAATGATGTCTGCCAAGTTTCGTGAAAATCGGTCCTGATTTAGATATAGTTCCCATATATAGTTTCGCCCGATTTCATATAAATGGTGCACCAAAGTCCCTATATATCCTTCGATTTGGACGAAATTTGGCATAACGTACTGAATTGAGCCTAGAATGATGTCTGCCGAGTTTCGTGAAAATCGGTTCTGATTTAGATATAGCTCATATATAGTTTCGTCCGATTTCATGTAAATGGTGCCCCAAAGTCCCTATATATCTTTCGATTTGCACGAAATTTGGCATAACGTACTGTATTGAGCCTAGAATGATGTCTGCCAAGTTTCGTGAAAATCGGTCCTGATTTAGATATAGTTCCCATATATAGTTTCGCCCGATTTCATATAAATGGTGCACCAAAGTCCCTATATATCCTTCGATTTGGACGAAATTTGGCATAACGTACTGAATTGAGCCTAGAATGATGTCTGCCAAGTTTCGTGAAAATCGGTTCTGATTTAGATATAGCTCATATATAGTTTCGTCCGATTTCATATAATTGGTGCACTAAAGTCCCTATATATCTTTCGATTTGCACGAAATTTGGCGTAACGTACTGAATTGAGCCTAGAATGATGTCTGCCAAGTTTTGTGAAAATCGGTTCTGATTTAGATATAGCTCCCATATATAGTTTCGTCCGATTTCATATAATTGGTGCACTAAAGTCCCTATATATCCTTCGATTTGCACGAAATTTGGCATAACGTACTGAATTGAGCCTAGAGTGATGTCTGCCAAGTTTCGAGAAAATCGGTCCAGATTTCCAGATTTCTATATAGCTCCCATATATAGTTTCGTCCGATTTCATGTAAATGGTACACCAAAGTCGCTATATATCTTTCGATTTGCACGAAATTTGGCATAACGTACTGAATTGAGCCTAGAGTTATGTCTGCCTTGTTTCGTGAAAATCGGTCCAGATTTAGATATAGCTCCCTTTTAATATAGATTTACTTTAAGTAATTGACGCACCAAGGAACCAATAGGCTGATAGGAACAAAACGTTCTGAAATTAGTATAACCTAACCTGTGACAAGTTTTTTTTGAAATCGCTTAATATTTGGATAGAGCTTCCATATATATTTTCGCCCGATTTCAAGTAAATTGTTAGTCAGTTTGACATCAATTTTTGCACAACTTACAAAATTGAGCATAGAATTACGCAGTTGCGTTTTCTAGAATTACAGACATAGCCCAACGGATGACCTATTTATATTTGTTTGAACTCGATTTACATACTTTATGGATAGATCTAGGTAGATGCACATTTACATAAATATCACATATTTTATTTCATTCAATTTCATGTTAATAATCCTGTTTAATATACCCATAGTGGTGAAGGGTATCATATAGTCGGCACAGTCCGACTTTACTACTTTCCTTACTGGTTTTACATTAAAGTAGACACAGCTTCCACCAAAATAAAGTTTGGAGGTCAATATCATGAACAGTTTGCAACGACAAATCAATTAACCCAAAACTATTCACTTTTTTTCATATACTTAAGTAGTTCCCGAGTTATAAAGGGGTGAACCTCCGCTTCAGCTATGTTAAAAAATTGGCAATATTGCCCATATATATATATATATATATATATTTGCATTTGTATTTGCGTAAGCTATATTTTCACACATAGCACTTCGCTTATCGTAGGCAAAGCTGCATACCAAATTTCAGAGTTCTACATCTAACCGTTTCCGCGTAATACAGATTTTAGTACGAATTTTCAAAAACCGATTTATCACTCGCCTACGCACCATAGCCGACCTACATGCCAAATTTCAAGTTTCTGGCTTTAGCCATTTCGTCTGGGCGTTGATTATACAGATGATGCAGACAGTTGGAATATGGTGCTCAGATGCCAAGTACCATCAAAAGGAATCAGACACCTCTCTACATAACAAGTATGTTGGTTACGATGTTCTACTGGATATGATTCTGCAAGAAGCTACGCTATGGTGATACTTCGAATATAGCTATACTTGTCATGACGTGGGAATTGGTGAAGGTGGTCAGTGCTTTATGATATTTTATAATATGTGACTTCAATTCTGCGCTCTAACATGGTGTTTGTGGTCATCGATGTGGGCTTCTAATAAAAGCAACTAACTATATAATCAAAGTGATTAGGCCACTATCAGACAGGCATCAATGAAATTTTGAAGGCGCAAAAAATAGTTCTCTGTTTTATGTATTTGTTTAGGGTGCACACCGAAATCGGATGCCCGTTAATGGCATATGGAGTTTTCGGAAATTATTCTCGTTTTACGATTTTTTGGGTACTTCAATGCAACATGTTGCACATCTAAGGCGTCAAATGAAATTTCGCAAAATATATATGGATTGGAAGAAAAACCTCAGTACTTCCTGGAAAGCGCATGCGCTTCAAATGATTTTGAGAAATACGCAATTTAGACGCAATTTAAAATGTATATTTCATAATATTATTTTATTTTAGGATTTATTCCTATTTATAGAACCCCTGAAGGGTCTTGGTACAATCCGCAAGGTGTATACTTATACACAAAACGCGATTATTATTACATATGGCAATTTTTCGGCAAAATTCGGGTAAAATAGAAGAATAACCCCAACATTTTTCTGAAATTTCTATATATATATATAAAATAGAAAAAATTTGTTTGTTTGTATGTTACCGATAGACGCCAAAACCGCTGAAGAGATCTTAATGAGATTTACACTGTATGTCGGGGCATGCCCTGAAAGTAACATAGGCTATTTAAACTTTTAAAATTCCGCGTGGATGCGGAGTTATAGCATCAATAGTAAACATACCTCAAAATTTTTGAACATGTAATATGCGTTTATCTTAAGAACGGTTACAGATACCGTTTTCAAAATTTGCCTGAATAACGAAGGTGTGAATACACACCATCCATACAAAAATGAGCCTGGTACGATCGGGAGAAAATGCACTCCCCGTTGCACTTAAATTATTTACATGTATGAAAAAAAGTTTCGTTTCTAGATGCAAACACCATAAACAGATTTTACTAAAATTTTCACCGCACGACATACCATCCGAGGCAAATAACATAGGCTATACAAACTTCTAAAATTCGGCGTGGATGTGGAGTTATAGCTTCGAAAGTAATCATAAATCTGAAATAATATTTCAACTCCATGCTTATGTCTTAAAAAGGATTACAGATTCAAACTTCAAAATTTGTCTGAGTAACTTAGTTACAAATATGAATCATCCCTACAAAAATTGACGATATAGAATGGGGGAAATTTACTCTCAATTGCGTTTAATTTATCTATACATAGAAAATAGAAATTTCCGCAGTGTTATTCCTTCCCATAAAAGTAAGACAGACAAGATAAACTTTCAAAATTCCGCAATCACGAGGAGATATAGCATCAAAAGTATACATCTGAACTAATATTTAGTTTCTTTGCATATCTATGAATATCTTGAATAAATTGGTTTATAAACAAGTGTATGGTACTCAGATGATTACATATTCAATCTTAAATGACCAGGAAGTACAAAATTGGTCCCAATTAAGAGTTTCCGACTAATAATTTTTGGTCGTATTATGTCATTATCAGTAATGATAATAACCACCAGTTAAATAAATCCGTTAACGTCCGTTGTTATTCATTTCACCATTTTCATCACATAATGGATAAAAATTTGTGTAAAATTCAAAATTAGTGACATTTTTACATTTTCTGAAAAAAAAAATTAAATTTGGAAATTATTTTTTATTTTTTATTATTTATTTTTTTTTATTTCAAAAATTCTACAGCTGTGGGAGAAAACGCCTATAACTTTGTCCCGTGGGCTGTTGGTGTGTTTCAAATTTGTCACACACACAATTATAAATGATAAACATTTGAAAATGAAACAAATATTTTTAAAATGGTCATTTATTTCCTTTTGTTTTCATATACTGAACGAAAAGATAAGGATATTTTTGGCAAAAATCAGTTTGGCACAAGTCGAAATATATGATTAATGCAATGGCAGAAGGTAAAAAAGAAGCAAATACATCTTTATATGGGAAAATATATCATAAACAAACTAATTTGCAATTCCTTAAATTATTAAATAATAAATTTTACAATTTTTTCACAATTGAATGACAGAGAAACAGAAATTTTGAAATTTTTGTATTTAAAACAAATACAATCACACAAATTTTACATTTTTTGGACAGCCCTGCTATAAATTCTATAAAAACTGGTTATGACTGGATATGATATGAACTGGATATGACTAAAACTATTATTTCAAGAATGTTTAAAGTAAACGACTAACTTAGTTGTCATTCCATATTGGGAATTGATCTTGGTTTGTTGAAAATACCAAGGTATGTATAGTTAAGCCCAATACTAAATTAAGGTTCGGTTAAAATATGAAGTGGCGAAAATATATTCATTTTAAAAACCTTTTTTGGCAATGAAACAAATATACAAAATTAAATCTTAGCAAGAATTGTACATCAGGGATCTATTCGGAGCGAGGAAGGGATTAGACAGACATATAGGTTGGTGATAATGGGAATGAAGGATTGTATTGGCCTTTTAATAAGCCAAATTTGTTTCTTTAGTTAAAGATGATATTATTTTTAAGAAATATCTATAGTCGAACCTTAATGTTCGATTTTGGGGCTACTATAACACCGATATCGCACTTATCAATAAATAGCAAACCATTGTTAACCGTGGGAATGAATCATGAATCAAATCCCATATTGAAGTAAGTTTGGCAGAAGCGTCAAATGCCTAGGTTAAAAACTTTAGTAGGGGCAGCGAAGCGCCACGGGTTCAGCTAATCTTGTATAAAATAAAAAAAAATACATACATACATACATATGTATATGATGACATTATTTTTTCGAACCAAAAACAAATATTTTTCCTCAATATCTTGTTTTGTTGTCGCTGTGATTTACAAATCGCTACAGGGACTTGTGTGATTTTGATTTAATTTGATTCATCATGGTGTTTAGATTATGTAGATATTTTGAAATTAATTTTTAGGTGTGTGTATGTCATTAATATAATGAAAATATTGATGTAATCTGCTATATATATTTATTTTTCTCATATTTCGCGAAGATGTGCAACTTTATCGCGATTATTATAATATATTCATATTCTTATTTTACGGAGGAAGATATATATCAACGTTTTTGGTCAATATAATTAACGGCGTAATTTTAGTAATATGTTTAGATTATGTAGACGTAAGCTAAACACCATGATGAATAAAATCATATCAAAATCACACAAGTCCGTGTGGCGGTTTGTAAATCACAGCGACAACAAAACAAGGTATTGAGGAAATATATTGTCATCATATATATTTTTTAATTTTATGCAAGAAATTTCAAAAAAAATGTAGGGGTTTTTCTGCTAGTTTACCCGAATTTCGCCGAAAAATTGACATATATAAAAATAATCACTTGTTGTGTATAAGTATACGCCTTTCGGATTATATCAAGATCCTTCCTAAATCGCGTTATTCTCAAAATCATTTCATGCGCATGCGGTTTCCAGGAAGTACTTAAGTTTATCTTCCAATCGAAGCTGAAGTTTTTAAAGTTATCTTTTCGAAAAAGATCAAAATCCGTATGAGGTAATTTTTTGAAGCGGAAATGATCCACAGAAAACAGAATTATATTATACATCTATATCTATAATAATGGAGCAAGAAAAATGTATACTAACGCATCAATTGAGAATGGCTGGACCGATTTGACTCAAAATTTCTTTCATGTCGGTAATTACAGTGGGAAGGTTTTTATAAAAGAAAATTTTGAGAAAAATCCGCGAAAATCTTGCAAACATTATTTAAAGAAAGGGCGGGAACGATTTGAATTAAAATTGCTATCAATAGTCTGTAATTGAAGTGGAAAGGTTTTAATGAAAGAACATTTTGAGAAAAATCCGCGAAAAAGTTGCAAAATATATTTTGAAAGATAGTAGCATTTCCACACATTTTATATCGAACCTTTATGGTTTAATCTATTCGTAGTTCTTTTTGGACATATTTTGGGCAAACCAATAATGGATCAAATTACAACACATATCCCATGTGATATCTGGGCCACTAACCGAAACTTTATCGTGTCTTTAATAGGAAACAACACCAGGAATATTCTTGAGAAAATTGCCAATACACAGACATATGTTTTTATGTTTTAGTAAAAATGAAAACGTCTATCAGAGTATTCAATACAGTTCAATGATGTTAGTAATTCGCTATATACGATTACAGATACGTCAACAATATACGAAGGTATTATTAAACATTTTCTTATATTCGAGAAGGATACATTTGAATTCGAATCCTACATGAAGGTAATTCCGCATTATATGCTGTTTGTGTCTAACTTACATGTGCCTTTATATTTCCTCAAATGTATTTTTGAAGATGTGAAAAATGTTTACATGGTGTATTGACTGGACAGATTTCACTCACGTTTTCCTTCTGCTGTTTTTATGAAGAAAGTGTTGAGAAAAACTTAAAAAAGTCGGGAAATTTGAATAATCGAACGTTTTGTTAGTTACATCGTCTATAACTCAAGAACGTCTACACCAATTTTGCCGATTCAAAGGACTTATAAATCGTATGTGGTCAGAAAAGGAAAATATGCAAACTAATTGTGAGATTCTGCCGAAACAAATATATTAAGGGAAACCCCCCCCCCATTCACGATTTTTTATATTTCAAATTTTAAATGGACTGGTAAATGAATACCAATGCTTGTTAAGGTTTGTAACTTTGCACATATATATTTGAAAATTAAAAAATGAAGGAAAATAATTTACAAAAAATTTTTGTTGTTGTTTTTTGTGATCAAAGAAAAACCCTTATTTTTGATGGCGGGCATGATAACTCCTCACTGGAACATCGGAATATAAAAATTCCAACGGTGTTAGAAAGAGTACATGTCTGGTTATAGACTTCGCACAACAATTAACAAAATGGCGGAACTTTGAATTTTTTTTTTGGAAAATCGTCTAAATTAAAAAATAAGGAAGTTTTTTCACCGATTGGCTTTATCACCGTCACTTGATGCTGACACAATAAATCGGCTATATCTTAAATTAGTGTAGATTCGAATTAAATCAAAAAATATTTTGACCCCGAGAATGGGGTGGGGGTCCCCTTAAGTAATATTTACAATTCCCCAATTTTTGTATCGAGCTTTAATGTTTAAATAAATTTTTGTTTTTTAAGACATTTGGTTTTTTTGAGTTAGTTAGATCAAAACCTCTAATTTTATAAAATATGTGTATTTTCTAATACATATAATGCGATCTATAACATGGACGAAAATAATGGTAATGATAGCATGATTAGTATTCACGTCAGATATTTGAAGTTTTGTCTTATTTTCTTTAGGGCCCAAGCTGTTGGATATGAAATCTCATTTTCATATTTGTCAAAAAATGTATTATTTTTCGACTTGTTTCTTTTTTTGCCGACAATTTGAAATTTGTGTGTCGACCTTAAACAACAACTTATTCAAATGTTGAATTAAAATCAAGTTGTTAAAATATATAATAGCCTAGACAGACGACAGCCTTAATTTGCATTAACAGCCTTAATTCAAATTAACATGTACATTATCCTCATTTTTAGGTGTTGTTAATGCACAAAATCAACCTGAATTTATACTGAATTAGGCAATTTCAATATGGCAATGCTGTCAAAAATTAATTGTTTCTTGTCAAATTTATTTGTATTTCTGAAAATAAAAATAAGAAATGAAGGCAAATTTTAACCATTTTGTAAATTGGGAGCTGTTTTGCTAACATCATAGTTGCTATTCCTCCTTTATGTCATGTATCAATTTCCTAAAGATGAAATCCCGAAAAATATCGGAGCAAATGTAAAAAAATGTCATCCTACACACAGACAAACAATTGTTTTGAAGCAAAAAACTGTTTCGTAGATGCAGAAACTCTCGTCTGTCAGGGGTAAATATTAATTCAAATTAAGAACTTTTTAATGCAAATTAAGGCTGTCGTCTGTCTATGGTATAAAACAGGCATTTAAAATAAAAAGAAGGTATATGGCGTAAACATTGGCAAAATGTTTCCCTCTTAACGGTCAAAAACTATATATAGAATATATAGCATACATACATATATAAATCTATAACGACAATCTGAAAACTAATTAACATTCCATGTCAAATCTAAAATTTTTGAAGTTATATACTGATTTCAATATAAAAATCAAAAGGACAGTTGGACATGAACAAAATGATATTGTAATTAAGAATCCTTCAAAAAGGGACAAATAAGATAATGTAAAAACATTGGAGCAATAACAAAACATGATCATCTATTGAAAAAAAAAAAAAAACATTTGGTGAAATAAGTTCTACCAAATTATAAACTGTTATGTGCTTGGGCCTGCATTGAGGTACCAGTTAAGTTTGCCGGGTCGGCTAGTCTTCTATATACATATATAAAAATGAATTGCTGTTCGTTAGTCTCGCTAAAACTCGAGAACGGCTGAACGGATTTTTCTTATCTTAGTGTTGAAATGTTCGTGGAGCTCCAGGGAAGGTTTAAAAGGTGAGAAAAAATAGAAAACTGCGAAAAATTTGCCAAAGATATTATGATGCATATTTGCATTTCCACGAATTTAGTAACGAGCTATTTCGATTGCACCACGTCGCAGTAGTTATTTTGAGATATTTTGGTTTAGAATTGGTAGCTTATCATCCCTTTAAGCCTTCATTTGTCAATTATTGAAAATTTTCAAAATATTTGTTGTCGTTTTTCAATTGGATTGACATTTTATTGAAACTTTTTTTGTGAGAGTACAAAAAATAATTGAGAAGTATATAGTTGAATGTACTCGCGATCAGTGTTAGTACACGTTTTCAATAAAAAGCACTTACAATTTTCAAGTATGAAAATCAGAAGACATTCGGTATAAATTTCTGATTCTCAGATCCATGCCCGATATTATTTTGCTTAAAAATAATAGTTTCATAGCTCCTTTAAGTACCTAAAATGTAGCTTTGTTACGGGAAATATCGAATCAGGTGGTACCATTATATCGTGGTTATATGTCTAATCGTTGTTCAATATCTTTGAACTTATAAACACAATACCTCGCGTATATCCGATATAAAATACTAAAATATTTTATTAGCAAATTCTACCACTAAGTTCATATGGAAAGTAAACAACTATAAAAAAACAGCAAAATAAAAAAAAAACACTTGACCATACCGGAAATTAAACAGGAAATATGTATGGGGCCAAATATGTACGTTAGACCAAAGTCTTTACAATATCTTAGGTCTTTACAATACCTTATTTAGGTGATCCTCCTCCTGTATACCAAGGGAAAACCAGGGTAGTTTCTGACTTCCACGAGTCGCCCAACATGGGCCAGTCTAGGGCCACAAAAATTTGCAGAGGGATTGAGGAACACCTAAATAAGATCCTAATAAAAAAAAAAATAAAATAACTGAAAAAGCTTAACCCAATCGAAAGCTATAACGAATTTACTATGATTATTTTAGATAGATTATAATTTAAGCATGGATTTAAATATATATTATTTTAATGTATATATAATTTTGAGTTCCTACATCTACATCAGATCGGTATAGACTAATTTAAAACAAAAAACCTCACTATAGTCCAATTTTTTAAGGAGTTACAGAGCTATCTTTGGATGGGTACAAATGTACCAAGGTTATTCATCTACATAGGTAATAACTTTAAAAAATTGCAAAAATTATATATGGAAAATATTTATCATTTTTTTCTTCCATTATGTGTGAAAATACCTCAAGAATGATTCCCCAAAATTTGATCCAAATATCTCCATTATTAAAAATTTTACAGCATTTTTATTCAAAAAAATTTACAAATGTACCCGGTTATTGACCGTAGGGTTAATAAACTTATATCCACCGAAACTTTAAAAGGCAAAAATAGAAACAAGACACGCTCATAAACATCAAATTCTAAATTTTCAGCATTACAAAAATCTGTACACTCCACCTCATGGTGGAGGGTATAAAAACAAACCTAAAATGCCGAAAATTGTACATCAACAATATTGCTAGGTAAGACAACGTTTGCCTGGCCCGCTAGTCTATCTATCTATATCTATATACATATATAAAAATGAATTGATGTTCGTTAGTCTCGCTAAAACTCTAAAACGGCTGAACGGATTTTTCTTATCTTAGTCTTGAAATGTTCGTGGAGCTTCAGGGAAGGTTTAAAAGGTTCAAAAAATTTCAAAACCGCGAAAAATTTGCAAAAAATTTATGAAGCATATTTGCATTTCCACGAATTTGGTATCGAGCTATTTTGGTTGCACCACAATCAAGGACTCGTTTTTTAGCAGGACAACGCACCAGTTCATAAAAGTCGCCATACTCAAGTATGGTTAAAATCGAAAAATATTAAAATTTCCGACCAGAATCCGATCGAGAACATGTGTGGAATCTTGACTCATCGTGTCTATGCAGAAAACCTCCAATACCAAACTGTATTTTACCTCCAAGAAGTGATTTTCGATGAATGGCGGTCAATCGATGAAGACTTGCGAATAATTTTGATCAACAGTGTGATGGATACAATTTGTGAACTTATTCAAAATAATGGAGGCCCTGCCCATTATTTATGAAAGTTATTTTATTTTATTTAAGTTTTACAAAACAAATTTTTCTAATTTTGTAAAAGTGCGTCTATAGTTATGCAACACCAGCAATTTTAAAAGTGCAGAATTCGGCGAAACCATAAAGAATAAATTAATTATTTTTGTTGAATAATATGTGTTTTTGATCGTTTTATTGTGAACAATAACTTAATGGGTCCATTTTATTTGTCAACTAACATACCAATTGAATTAAGGGTGCGTCTATAGTTATGAAACGCAGTGTATATTGGATGATCATTGAGTAGAAAATGTTCCTTAAAAAAATTGTGCAAGCTTCTGAAAAGCCTCCATATATTGGCACTCCACATTTTTGGGGATGTGGGCACGTTTTTCAACCTAATCAGCTTTAATTGGTTGTTTTATTTGGTAGCATGAATCCTACTTAAAATTGTCAATATTGGTCCACTCCTCTGTATTTTGGGGGTTTGGTCACGTGTTTCAACCAAATTGGCTGTAATTTTATATTTTAAATGATCAGTGAGTACAAAATCTCCTTACAAAGAATTATCAATATTGATCCAACTTTCCGGGGAGCACCCATATAATGGTAACCCCAATAATTTCTTATATGCTGTCAAATATTCCTACCAAAAATGTATGTATCTCCATTCCCATTGTAGTAGCTAAAATATGTCATTCCGGGATATTGGAGGTGAGACACATTTCTCCAAAAATTACCTATTTAGGTCCAAGTTTTGATGTAACAATACATACAGGTCTCGCCCCATTTTCGGTATTATAAAGACATTGACCTAATCTTCTCATAGATTTGGCTATAATTTGGCATAACGGATCGCAGAACATCATCCCAGAAGTTATGCACTATATCTAAAGGTTCTTACTCCCGTTTTCCAACCTGAGTGTTATCGGTAGTCGGAATGTTCAATACGAATAGGTAACATCGGACGGAGGTTTTGGTACAACCATCAAATTAGATATTATGCTATTTTTCTAATATTGCTGGTTTTTTGTCGGTTGTTCTCTTTACAGCTGAACTTAATGATAGATTTTTGCAAAGAAAATATCTCGTATATTAGTTTTCCCTGTGATACACGTTTTTGGTATGGGATATATGCGACGTGTTCTGTTTATAAGCTCAAAGATATTGAAAAACGATTAGGCATATAACCACCTGATTTTATATTTCCCGTTGCATATCAACATTTCATTTACTTTAAGGAACAACATGGTCATACCCTGAATTGTCACGAACTCGATTCAGAATATCTTCTGATTTTCCATCCTTGCATTAGTCCTAAAATGTACCTGTATTCTATGGAAAACGTGTACATACAATGATCGCATGTACATTCAATAATATACTTCTCAATTATTTTTTGTATTCTCCCAAAAAATGTTTCAATACATGGTACAATTATAAAAGGTAACAGCAAATCCCAGCTGATTTGATTCCAACGTAATACTAGTGTCAATATGAATTTAACAAATTATGTTTTTAAAAATCACCCAACAGGAAAATTGGGAACGCATACAATTTGAAATTGTTCTTTATTAAATGTGCTCTTGTATTCAATTTACTCAATCTGCCTGCTGGGAAAGTTTGAGGGAGCAAATCTTTTTTCAAGGAATAACTCGCTATTCCCAGCATTTTCATATGTGTTACACATATATATGGCAATGGCTCAATTATAGGAAAGATGTGGAAGCGATAGAAATATAAATTTGATACATTTTCATTCATGTTTTTCAATTTTTATTTTGAGGATTCGAAAATATTTCATTTTCAAAATAAAAATAATTTGATGATAATTTGTTTGTTTGTTTACATTTTTCTGTCAAATGAGTTGACACTAGTAGAACTTACAACAACAAATTTCCATGTGGTTGTTGTATCGTTTTTTGTACAACAACACTTGCTGTTACCTTCTATTATTATACCATGGTTTCAATACAATGTCAATCCAATTTAAAATTAAATATTTTGAAAATTTTCAATAAATGACAAATGTAGGCTTAAAGGAATGATACGCTACCAATTTTCGCCCAAACTACCTTAAAATAACAACTACGACGTGGTGCTATCAATATAGCGGAAATGCAAATATGCTTCAAAAATTTTTTGCAAAAGAAAAATCCGTTCCACGAACACTTCAACACTAAATAAAGAAAAATCCGTTCAGCCGTTTTCGAGTTTTAGCGAGTCTAACGAACAGCAATTCATTTTTATATATTTTTTTATATACAGTGAGTGTAATAAGTATTTTGCCTCAATATAAATTTGAAAAAATTCTAATATATACGCCTAAAGCCAGCATACTAAAGATGTAAAATGAATTATGTATGAAGGGATATGTTTGTGGACATATTTAAATCATATTTCTGCAAGAATCACTGCGAATGACATATTGGTCACGAAGATATCGGCCAAAATCTATAAATCTTTTATTGAGGCTATTAAAACCAAAGTCCGACAAACAAAATATTAAAAAAAATATCGCGAAACCCAATTTTTCAGACTTTGAAAACTTTATGGTCCATTAATATTGATCTAGGAACCAATATATGCGATGAAAATAGCAATAAGAAGGTCAGATTCTAAGATATGAACGGTTTTGTGGCAATAGAAATACATCAAATTTCGAAAACAAATAGATCGACCAGTTTATTCACTGATGCATTTTATTCGCAACTGATTGTGTTAAACGGATGTAAAATATTGACTGCGTATTCGTCACCAGCTACCACAGTTTTTTTTAACGCAATAGTATTTGACGAAGAATGATGTTTTCTCCCAACTTCGTGTACTGTTGGTAGTTTCTGTTGTTTTAGAACTGTTCATTTCTTTGAATCTGACCACCTTATTGCTATTTTCATCGCATATATTGGTTCCTAGATCAATATTAATGAACCATAAAGTTTTCAAAGTCACAAAAAGGGGGTTTCGCGATATTTTTTTAATAATTTGTTTGTCGGATTTTGGTTTTAATAGTTTTTAAGGTCCTGTCCTCGCGATTTATTTTGCAAAACCTCCTTTTTATTATTCTAAAGTTATTTGGGATGTTTTGAAGCCGCGACGACTATATCTAATACTCTCATTTTGAGATTAGGACGAGAAATTACCATATATTAAATGAAAAATTGCTGGAGAATGTATTGAACGTAAATGTGAGAAAATATTCGCGAAAAAATTCAGTGGTTTATTGGAATCGTCGACAAATCGCTTTTAGTATGTGGTTACCCGCAATGGTAACTATAAAAAGACAAAACGTGTGTTATATAATATTTTTTTTCAAAAATGATAATAAAAAGCAAAATACTTTTTTGTGATAATCATTTTTGGGTTGGTATAGATTTTGGCCGATATCTTCGAGACCAATAGATCTTTCGCCGTGATTCTTGCAGAAATAAGATCTAAATATGTCCATAAACATATCCCATCATACATAATTCATTTTACATCTTTAGTATGCAAGCTTTAAGCGTATATATTAGAATTTTGTCAAATTTTTATTGAGGCAAAATACTTATTACACTCACTGTATATGTATATAGATACCTAAAAATTTAAAAGTATATCATTGTATTTACACGCGATCATTGTATGTACACATTTTCCATAGAATGCACGTAAATGTTGCGGCAAATGCTAGGATGGAAAATCAGAAGACATTCTGAATGAAGTTCGTGTCCATTCAGGAAATTTGCTTGAAAATAGTAATAGTTCCATAGGAACATGTTGTTCCTTAAAGTACCAAATCAGGTGGTACCATTTTATGGTGGTTCTATGCCTAATCATTTGTCAATATCTTTGAACTTATATACAGAACACCTCGCATATAACCGACACAAAAAATGTGTATCACAGACAAAACTAATAGACAAGATATTTTCTCTGCAAAATCTATCATCAAGCTCATCTGGAAAGAGAACAATTAACGAAAAACCAGTAAACCAGCCAAGACAAAATACCTAATGTGAATGTTATACCAAAATTTACATCGAAAATATTTATTATAACAAAGAGTCTCATGATGTTACCTATTCAGGTTGGACATGTGACTATAAAATTTCAAATTGCAAAAACGGGGGTAAGAACTTAAACATATGGACAAATTAAACGGGAAATATTTATGGCGTATTTTTAAAATGTTAAGCAATAGTGCGTAATTTCTGGGATGATATTATTTATTCACTGGAATCCATTATGCCTAATTATAGCCAACTCTTTGAGAAAATTCTGTCTTTATTTAAAATAGCGAAAATGGGGCGGGACCAGTATGTAGGAGCTATATCGAAACTTGGACCCCCAATATGCCGGAATGACATATTACAGCTATTACAATGGGAATGGTGTTATATTAGGTTTTTCTAGGAAGATTTGACACCACTTGAGTAATGGTATGGTATGATCTAAAACAATTACAGCCAATTTGCTTGAAAGCGTAACCAAACGCCTCAAAATACCGAATATTATATGTGCCGTTACATAGGGGCTACCCCAAAAGGTGGACCAATATTGATAATATTGAAGCAAATAACGAACTACAGATGATTAGGTTGAAAAACATGCCCAAATCCCCAAAGGATCGAATTATGTGGAGGGTTTTGGGAAGCTTGGGCAAATTTTGTTAGGAACATTTTGTACTCAATGATGATCCAAAATATAAAATTAAGCCATATTTCGAATATTATATATTGATAGTTTTAAGTAGAGATATTTTCTGCTCAGTAAGTATTCATATTAAATTAGAAGTAATTCTGTTGAAGGCCATGCCCAAGATCTTCAAAATACCGAATATTAAGAGCTACCATTATATGGGCGGTACCTCGAAAAATCGTGAAAATTCCTCATATTACAAAAAAGGTGAGGGTTTAAAAACAAATCAAATTAGATATTATGCTATTTTTCTAATATTGCTGGTTTTTTGTCGGTTGTTCTCTTTACAGCTGAACTTAATGATAGATTTTTGCAAAGAAAATATCTCGTATATTAGTTTTCCCTGTGATACACGTTTTTGGTATGGGATATATGCGACGTGTTCTGTTTATAAGCTCAAAGATATTGAAAAACGATTAGGCATATAACCACCTGATTTTATATTTCCCGTTGCATATCAACATTTCATTTACTTTAAGGAACAACATGGTCATACCCTGAATTGTCACGAACTCGATTCAGAATATCTTCTGATTTTCCATCCTTGCATTAGTCCTAAAATGTACCAGTATTCTATGGAAAACGTGTACATACAATGATCGCATGTACATTCAATAATATACTTCTCAATTATTTTTTGTATTCTCCCAAAAAATGTTTCAATACATGGTACAATTATAAAAGGTAACAGCAAATCCCAGCTGATTTGATTCCAACGTAATACTAGTGTCAATATGAATTTAACAAATTATGTTTTTAAAAATCACCCAACAGGAAAATTGGGAACGCATACAATTTGAAATTGTTCTTTATTAAATGTGCTCTTGTATTCAATTTACTCAATCTGCCTGCTGGGAAAGTTTGAGGAAGCAAATCTTTTTTCAAGGAATAACTCGCTATTGCCAGCATTTTCATATGTGTTACACATATATATGGCAATGGCTCAATTATAGGAAAGATGTGGAAGCGATAGAAATATAAATTTGATACATTTTCATTCATGTTTTTCAATTTTTATTTTGAGGATTCGAAAATATTTCATTTTCAAAATAAAAATAATTTGATGATAATTTGTTTGTTTGTTTACATTTTTCTGTCAAATGAGTTGACACTAGTAGAACTTACAACAACAAATTTCCATGTGGTTGTTGTATCGTTTCTTGTACAACAACACTTGCTGTTACCTTCTATTATTATACCATGGTTTCAATACAATGTCAATCCAATTTAAAATTAAATATTTTGAAAATTTTCAATAAATGACAAATGTAGGCTTAAAGGAATGATACGCTACCAATTTTCGCCCAAACTACCTTAAAATAACAACTACGACGTGGTGCTATCAATATAGCTCGATACTAAATTCGCGGAAATGCAAATATGCTTCAAAAATTTTTTGCAAAATTTTTGCGATTTTCAAATTTTTCTCACCTTTTAAACCTTCCCTGAAGATCCACGAACACTTCAACACTAAATAAAGAAAAATCCGTTCAGCCGTTTTCGAGTTTTAGCGAGACTAACGAACAGCAATTCATTTTTATATATTTTTTTATATACAGTGAGTGTAATAAGTATTTTGCCTCAATATAAATTTGAAAAAATTCTAATATATACGCCTAAAGCCAGCATACTAAAGATGTAAAATGAATTATGTATGAAGGGATATGTTTGTGGACATATTTAGATCATATTTCTGCAAGAATCACTGCGAATGACATATTGGTCACGAAGATATCGGCCAAAATCTATAAATCTTTTATTGAGGCTATTAAAACCAAAGTCCGACAAACAAAATATTAAAAAAACTATCGCGAAACCCAATTTTTCAGACTTTGAAAACTTTATGGTCCATTAATATTGATCTAGGAACCAATATATGCGATGAAAATAGCAATAAGAAGGTCAGATTCTAAGATATGAACGGTTTTGTGGCAATAGAAATACATCAAATTTCGAAAACAAATAGATCGACCAGTTTATTCACTGATGCATTTTATTCGCAACTGATTGTGTTAAACGGATGTAAAATATTGACTGCGTATTCGTCACCAGCTACCACAGTTTTTTTTAACGCAATAGTATTTGACGAAGAATGATGTTTTCTCCCAACTTCGTGTACTGTTGGTAGTTTCTGTTGTTTTAGAACTGTTCATTTCTTTGAATCTGACCACCTTATTGCTATTTTCATCGCATATATTGGTTCCTAGATCAATATTAACGAACCATAAAGTTTTCAAAGTCACAAAAAGGGGGTTTCGCGATATTTTTTTAATAATTTGTTTGTCGGATTTTGGTTTTAATAGTTTTTAAGGTCCTGTCCTCGCGATTTATTTTGCAAAACCTCCTTTTTATTATTCTAAAGTTATTTGGGATGTTTTGAAGCCGCGACGACTATATCTAATACTCTCATTTTGAGATTAGGACGAGAAATTACCATATATTAAATGAAAAATTGCTGGAGAATGTATTGAACGTAAATGTGAGAAAATATTCGCGAAAAAATTCAGTGGTTTATTGGAATCGTCGACAAATCGCTTTTAGTATGTGGTTACCCGCAATGGTAACTATAAAAAGACAAAACGTGTGTTATATAATATTTTTTTTCAAAAATGATAATAAAAAGCAAAATACTTTTTTGTGATAATCATTTTTGGGTTGGTATAGATTTTGGCCGATATCTTCGAGACCAATAGATCTTTCGCCGTGATTCTTGCAGAAATAAGATCTAAATATGTCCACAAACATATCCCATCATACATAATTCATTTTACATCTTTAGTATGCAGGCTTTAAGCGTATATATTAGAATTTTGTCAAATTTTTATTGAGGCAAAATACTTATTACACTCACTGTATATGTATATAGATACCTAAAAATTTAAAAGTATATCATTGTATTTACACGCGATCATTGTATGTACACATTTTCCATAGAATGCACGTAAATGTTGCGGCAAATGCTAGGATGGAAAATCAGAAGACATTCTGAATGAAGTTCGTGTCCATTCAGGAAATTTGCTTGAAAATAGTAATAGTTCCATAGGAACATGTTGTTCCTTAAAGTACCAAATCAGGTGGTACCATTTTATGGTGGTTCTATGCCTAATCATTTGTCAATATCTTTGAACTTATATACAGAACACCTCGCATATAACCGACACAAAAAATGTGTATCACAGACAAAACTAATAGACAAGATATTTTCTCTGCAAAATCTATCATCAAGCTCAACTGGAAAGAGAACAATTAACGAAAAACCAGTAAACCAGCCAAGACAAAATACCTAATGTGAATGTTATACCAAAATTTACATCGAAAATATTTATTATAACAAAGAGTCTCATGATGTTACCTATTCAGGTTGGACATGTGACTATAAAATTTCAAATTGCAAAAACGGGGGTAAGAACTTAAACATATGGACAAATTAAACGGGAAATATTTATGGCGTATTTTTAAAATGTTAAGCAATAGTGCGTAATTTCTGGGATGATATTATTTATTCACTGGAATCCATTATGCCTAATTATAGCCAACTCTTTGAGAAAATTCTGTCTTTATTTAAAATAGCGAAAATGGGGCGGGACCAGTATGTAGGAGCTATATCGAAACTTGGACCCCCAATATGCCGGAATGACATATTACAGCTATTACAATGGGAATGGTGTTATATTAGGTTTTTCTAGGAAGATTTGACACCACTTGAGTAATGGTATGGTATGATCTAAAACAATTACAGCCAATTTGCTTGAAAGCGTAACCAAACGCCTCAAAATACCGAATATTATATGTGCCGTTACATAGGGGCTACCCCACAAAGGTGGACCAATATTGATAATATTGAAGCAAATAACGAACTACAGATGATTAGGTTGAAAAACATGCCCAAATCCCCAAAGGATCGAATTATGTGGAGGGTTTTGGGAAGCTTGGGCAAATTTTGTTAGGAACATTTTGTACTCAATGATGATCCAAAATATAAAATTAAGCCATATTTCGAATATTATATATTGATAGTTTTAAGTAGAGATATTTTCTGCTCAGTAAGTATTCATATTAAATTAGAAGTAATTCTGTTGAAGGCCATGCCCAAGATCTTCAAAATACCGAATATTAAGAGCTACCATTATATGGGCGGTACCTCGAAAAATCGTGAAAATTCCTCATATTACAAAAAAGGTGAGGGTTTAAAAACAAATCAAAAATTCCGAGAATTATAAATCAAAAATATTGCAGGGCAAGACAACGTTTGTCGGGCCCGCTAGTTTTATATAATTATATATTTTCAAAAACATTTTTTTTTTTCAAATTTCGTGTTTTTGGAAGGCCAGTTCCCGCCGTTCAAATTGATGGATTTTAACGAAGAAGATTTTGTATCACCCGAAACCTAAAAAACCTTATTGATCGCGGGTACCCGTATCATTCATTTAATAGATCTACAAATTTGGTCCGAAAAATAGGCGTTTTAGAAATTTGATCGCACAAAATTTAAATTTTTAAAAATGATAAGGGGTGTAGTCACCATTTTGTTGGCTTCTAGTTTTACTTTGACACGAAGACAGTGAAATGAATGGCTTAGTAACAAATCGATAGAGAACATAAAAAAACTGGTTCGCCTCAACCTGTTTTTACACATTTTTTACATTAAAGTAGACACAGCTTCCACAAAAATAAAGTTAGGAGGTCAGTGTAATGAACAGTTTGCAACGACAGATCAATTAACCCAAAACTATTCACTTTTTTCATATACATAAGTAATTCCCGAGTTATAAAAGGGTGAACCTCCACTTCAGCTATTTTAAAAAATTGCTAATTGCCCATATATATATATATATTGGCGGAGATACATACGCGCTTTTTTTTTGGAACTTTCTGTTGCTTTTTCATGATTTCATGGACGTAACACTTTTTCTTACTACTTGTCTCTCATTACATTTCTCAAATTCTGCAATAAATTTGTACTTTTGCTGATTTTAACACCCTAATATTATTTAGAAGTGTAAATATTGTTTTGAAACACAATTTATTCAAAAATATAAATCAAAATAAGGAAAACGTCGTTAAGTTCGACAGTGCCGATCTTTTTTTTTAATCGATCGGGATTTTGATATGGGTGTTATGTCATGGTAAATAACTGCCAAGAGAATATGAAATATCAAAAATAAAGGCTATTAGAAAATTTGGGCTAGGAGTTTTGTGGGGCCTATACCAAATCGCGGACAGATATCCATAATTTTTTGTAGAAGGTTTGGACACCTAATGAGAACCCAAAATATCAAATAAGAACCAATTTCATTGAAAAACGTATCTAAAATACAGAATAACGCAATATGGGGGCAACTACAACTATTGATCAATTTTGGTTGGGAGATTTTGTACCAAATTAGTCCCAAATATAAAATTACAGTCAATTCCTTTGAAATACGTGGGGATAACGTTACATGGGCGGTGCCCTAAAAAGTAGACCGATAATGATTATTTTTTGTTGGAAGCTGTGCTACCCCATAAGTACCTAAAATAGCAAACTACAGCCAATTCGGCTAAAAATCATGTCCAAAACCCTCATTATAAGAAAATTTCTAGAAAAATGGATTTGTATCCTTTTTAAGTTGAATATATATATATACTAGCGGGCCGGGCAAACGTTGTCTTGCCCAGCAATATTGTTGATTTATAATTCTCGGAATTTTTGATTTGTTTTTAAACCCTCCACTATAAGGTAAAGTGTACAGATCCTTGTAATATTTTTTTCTATTTTTGCATTCTAATGGATCTGTTGATATAAATGTATTAATATTCGAATTCGTGGAAAACATTAATTTTAATACATTTAAATGGGCATATATCACTGTGATATAAAACAAAACAAAAAAATTCTTCAGGGGTTCTAATGTACCAATTCCGTTTAGTTGGAGTCTCTGGACCACGAATATACCTTTGGTTTTTCTGGGTCACTTCGAAAATTAGTTTTATAACGGTAAATGTAGCGAAAAATGTGGTTTTATAGATTTTCTCTTTGAAACGCGTATAACTTCTTCTCTCTCTAACGGATTTATATTATTCTTTTTTGCATTCGAAGAGTAGAATTTTTTCTTTCCAACAAGATATATACTTGGTAAATCGGTTGAGGATTGGGTGAGTTACAGTGGTTGAAATGTATTGTATTGATTTTATGCAAAATTTTCTCAAAGAGTTGGCTATAATTAGGCATAATGGATTCCAGTGAATAAATAAAATCATCCCAGAAATTATGCACTATTGCTTAACATTTTAAAAATACGCCATAAATATTTTCCCGTTTAATTTTTCGATATGTTTAAGTTCTTAACCCCCTTTTTGCAATTTGCAATTTTATAGTCACATGTCCAACCTGAATAGGTAACATCATGAGACTCTTTGTTATAATAAATATTTTCGATGTAAATTTTGGTATAACATTCACATTAGGTATTTTGTCTTGGCTGGTTTACTGGTTTTTCGTTAATTGTTCTCTTTCCAGTTGAGCTTGATGATAGATTTTGCAGAGAAAATGTCTTGTATATTATATTTGTCTGTGATACGCATTTTTTGTGTCGGTTATATGCGAGGTGTTCTGTATATAAGTTCAAAGATATTGACAAATGATTAGGCAGTACCTGATTTGGTACTTTAAGGAACAACATGTTCCTATGGAACTATTACTATTATTATTTTCAAGCAAATTTCCTGAATGGACACGAACTTCATTCAGAATGTCTTCTGATTTTCCATCCTAGCATTTGCCGCAACATTTACGTGCATTCTACGGAAAATGTGTACATACAATGGTCGCGTGTAAATACAATGATATACTTTTAAATTTTTAGGTATACTCATATAAAATAGTTTCAATACAATGTCAATCCCATTGAAAAAATAATAATAATAAAATATTTGGAAATTTTTTCAATAATTGACAAATGTAGATTTAAAGGAATGATACGCGGCCAAATTTCACCCAAAATATCTGAAAATAACATCTATGACGTGGTGCAACCAAAATAGCTCCATACCAAATACGTGGAAATGCAAATATGCTTCATAAATTTTTTGCAAATTTTTCGTGATTTTGAAATTTTTTGAACCTTTTAAACCCTCCCTGAAGCTCCACGAACATTTCAAGACTAAGATAAGAAAAATCCGTTCAGCCGTTTTAGAGCAATTCATTTATATATATATATGCAAATTTATGTTTTATACCAAACTTTTTAAAGAAAAAAGTAATAGCGGAGGGGCCCCACCCCCTGCGTCCATGTTGCCAACAAATAAAAATAAAAGCATAGATGTTAATCAACTCTGCATAAAAAATATACTATCTAATAAAATTCCTGTTTTTGTTGTCATTTGTAGGGTGGATGCACGCACTAGCTGAACGTTTAAAAATTCCAGCATCGAATATATCAAACGCAGAAGCTTATTCCACAGCACTTTATTTTACATTCACAAGTCTAACATCTGTTGGATTTGGCAACGTTTCTGCGAACACAACTGCCGAAAAAGTATTTTCTATAATAATGATGTTAATCGGAGGTAAGCGCATTATACAATTAGAGACTGAATAAATATTTATGATAAAAGTGTAAAGTAATATTGTTTTATACTATGCACTATAGGTAATTTGGACAGTTTTTAGGCAAAAAGTTATTTTTTCAATTTTGGAAAATAATATATTTTTTGGTGGCAATAAAAAGAAAACATCTCAAAATTTATGATTCTGTAAGAATTTTTGCGTAAAAGTGTCTTTAAAGCGCACTATAGGTAATTTGCCCTGTTTTGAGGAAAAAATTAATAACAGCGGTATTAAACGATTTTTTGACTTTTTAAATGATTTATATGTACAAGAAAAAGAAAACGCAGATTTCCACAGTAGAAACCGGATATAACGAACAACGGTTATAAGCAACTACACATATAACGAACAAAGCTAATTCTTTTTCAGATATTTTCATTAGTTTTCTTAAACACAACAAACGGTTGAAAACTATTAGGGTAGTATGTTAAAAATATTTCGACCCCGCGATCAGATTTTTAAAGGAATAATTATTACAATGTTGTATGCATTAATAACAATTAATTTAGTACCCATTTTTACTCTTTGATGTTATTAATATGTAAAAGTGAGATAAAACCATGTGTACTATAGTCGAACACGATTATAGTAAATACTGAACAACATTTTTTCGTATGTATTTTTTTATTTTTAATCAATGCTGAAAAAATCAATTTTTGGTGGTTTATATTCTAAGGGAAACCCAAGCCCGCCATTTCCTCTTTTGCACTTTTAAGATTTTTTTCTCATAATCTTTACTTCAACAACCTATTAGCGGTTTACGAGTCTTGTTATTTATTTTGTAATCAAAATTCGAGTGTTTTCGTTTTTTTTTCGCGGAAAAGTTCTATCTTCCTATGACATTTGGTCCATTTTTACAAATGCATGCAAAATTACCTAATTTCCTTTTTTAAGTTGACGCATTTTTCGTCCATATTGCTGTTATTGCCAACTTTACGTGCGGGGACGTTGTAAACAACAATATGGTTCTTTTCTTTTATTTTTTCATCAAACCAAATATCGAAAATTTTATTGTTTTTTATTCTGAAGTTCTCTACAAAAAACGGATATATCTTAAAAAACGCAAAAAATCGCAATTTGAGACGTATTGGAATCGATTTAGGAGGCTTTCATTTATATATTACAGTTGTCAAAAGATCAGACAAATTGAAACATTTTTGTAAAAGTCTATCTAAAATGACTTATGTGTAAAAAAATAAACACATTTATTTTATTATAGTCAACTATGTAAACTTTGAATCGCTACACAAACGTATTAACAAATATTATATATTAAATAAACAGCACACACCACCGCCAATACTCTCCATGTTTAATTTTAATATGTATGATTTGTATTAAGCGGTTTCAAATGTTTTAAAATAAGCCTCAATTTTTAAAAAATTTTTATTTCTTTAATTTTATTTTCAAAGTGTAGAGTTTGGTAACGATTTCTTGGGTTTCCCTTAGAATATAAACCACCAAAAATTGATTTTTTCAGCATTGATTAAAAATAAAAAAATACATACGAAAAAATGTTGTTCAGTATAACCAGGGTTTACTATAATCGTGTTCGACTATAGTACACATGGTTTTATCTCACTTTTACATATTAATAACATCAAAGAGTAAAAATGGGTACTAAATTAATTGTTATTAATGCCTTCTGCAAAAACATACAACATTGTAATAATTATTCCTTTAAAAATCTGATCGCGGGGTCGAAATATTTTTAACATACTACCCTAATAGTTTTCAACCGTTTGTTGTGTTTAAGAAAACTAATGAAAATATCTGAAAAAGAATTAGCTTTGTTCGTTATATATGTAGTTGCTTATAACCGTTGTTCGTTATATCCGGTTTCTACTGTGGAAATCTGCGTTTTCTCTTTCTTGTACATATAAATCATTTAAAAAGTCAAAAAATCGTTTAATACCGCTGTTATTAATTTTTTCCTCAAAACAGGGCAAATTACCTATAGTGCAACGTTCAAGTTTCTGGTCTTAATAATTCGACAGCTACCTCCATTCGAAAATTATGTTCTGTTGTTCTGTCCTCTCGATTTGATGATTCCGTTTAGCTTTCCGTGCAAGCATTCGTGGTTCCACATTTTTCTGGAAATCTTCCTACCCACACATTACCATCATCTTTGTTCTCTCGACTTCCTTCAATTAATCTGGCTGACCCACACTTCTCCAAAAGTTCAAGCATCGATATCCTTATAGGCGATGACTTTCATCCTAACATCATGCGTGCTGGGGTAATGCGAGATATTTGCGACTCCTTAATGGGACAAGAAACCATCTTCGGATGGATTTTAACTGGCCCCGTTCCGGATTTCTCTCCACCACCCACACATATTTCCAATTTCTGCGAGGTCTCATTGGTCAAAGGGATTTGTAGTTACTACGAAGTTGAGAACCTTCCTAGAAAAAATTTCCCTCTGACTCCGATGAATATTGTGAAGAGCCCTGTGTTTCCACTACAAAAAGGAATAAAGATGATCGGTATGTTCGGCGTCTTCCTTTCAAGCAATGTTTCCCAGAGAAAGTGGGCCTTATTCATTCCCGTTCAAGAGCTGTAACCAAATTCATTCGCAATGATAACCGACTTCTACGAAATTCAGACTTTAAAAAGGAGTATAATCAGGTACTCCAAGAGTGCGTTCAGTTGAAACACATGTTCCCAGTTCCTGTTCCATGTTTAAATAACTATTCACGCCATGTTCACAGTCTCAACGGTGTTTCCCTCCAAAATGTATTCAATGCGGACATCGATGGAATGTACCGCCAGATTATTGTCTATCCAGATCATACTCCATTCCTACGCATCATATTCCGCAACCACCCAGGTGAAAACATTCATGATTTCGAGTTACAAACTGTCACTTTCGGTGTCAATTGTGCTCCGTGCTTGGCTATTCGCATTCTTCTCTAGCTTGCTGACGATGTTCCAGACTCGTATTCGGTTGCAAGCGAGATTATTCGTAATTTCATGTACGTCGATGATGCGCTTTTCGGAGCCCATTTCGTTTCGACCGCCATTCGATCAAAAGCTGAACTCAAATCTGTACTAGATTCCGCTGGCATTTGCCTCCGAAAATGCATAACTAATTCGATGGACATTCTTCCAGATCTTCCCAATGATCAGTTATTTCATGTAGCCTTGTCATGTTCTTTTACCAAAAGGGAGATCCTGTCTCAGATCTCCAAATTATTTGATCCTGCCGGTTGGTTTTCGCCATGCATAGTTGTAGCGAAAGTTATTATGCCGAAGATATGGTCCGATTATGCAGAAGATATGATCCGATATATAAGTCCCTCCACATTGTCCGAATGGGAAATATTCTATTCGGACAAACTAAACTACTCAGTTCTTGATCGAGTTCGAATTCCGATATGGATCAATTTTACTCCTTCGGCTGGCATTCAGTTCCATGGCTTTTGCGATGAATCCAGAAAGGCATACGCAGCCGTTTTTTACGTGCGAATAGCTATAGGTACGTCCGTATTCACTCACCTGGTGTATTCCAAGATAAGAGTTGCTCCAGTGAAGACATTAGTCGCTATTCATGTCAATTATATTCCACCAATTAATGCACTATTGTTTTTCATCCTTCCCAAAAAGCACAAACTTTCCTTTTCAGCAGATATAGTATCCAGTGGCTACGGTCATAGCGAGTCTATATGCTTGTGGTGGTCATGTTGAAGGAAGACTGCATCCTGGAACCAATCTGGTTACGCTTCAATTAGATATTAAGATTCATTCGATTTCGTGTAAACAAGAGAGAGTGCATGTACTAGTTTTATTTTCATTTCTTTAGTTGCAGTTACTGCAAGGGGGCCGGTAATGTTAACGCCAAGGTTAAACACGCTGGTCACCATATTTTCTATTTG
This sequence comes from Musca vetustissima, assembly GCF_032173495.1. Lineage (NCBI taxonomy): Eukaryota > Metazoa > Arthropoda > Insecta > Diptera > Muscidae > Musca > Musca vetustissima. Next base: position 125,346 of record NW_026872767.1, read on the forward strand.
AAAGTTTTTCCTCTTTTCTCCTAAATATGCATCTCTCTCTCCGTACTAAATGCAAATGTTTCTTTTTTCTACTGGTTGTTCCTATTTTCTAAATTGTAAATAAAATCACTTCTGTACTAACCAGCAAACATCACTGTTCTTGGTAAGATACTGTTCCAACTTCTCCACCGAATTTTGTTCAATGAAATTCAGTATTGTTCATTCCCATTCTAAAACCCCTTGTTTTTATTTCTTTGGTTTTTTTCATAACTATTCCGAGGAGATGTTATTCCTGCTCAAGAGAATATTCTTTCCTCACTTCGGCAGCAGATGACCATCCCAGCTTTTCCAGAAAATCCATTTTGGCATTTTCAGAGGGCCTTAGAACCCTACAAAAACAAGGAAATTCTGTCGCGTAGCCGGTGTTGGTATTTGTCCATAGGAGAAACTGTTAAATCCACGGCCGAAGGCCGACCTCCCACAAAACTATTCTATTTAAAAGGAGTCTCTGTCGCGTAGCCGGTGTAGGTATCTGTCCATAGGTAATTGTCTTAAAACCGCGACCGAAGGCCGGCCACCCCAAAAACAACCCTTCTATTTAAAAGGAGATTCTGTCATGTAGAAAGAATTTCCTTGTTTTTGTAGGGTTCTAAGGCCCATATCTTTTGATCAACATATCGCACCATTTTGGAAAGGGCAAACTGTAGTCTATCATTTTAGTCAGGATTGGAGAGGGACCATAATGGACCCAAGTTCAACTTTTATTCTGATCAAGAATATATACACTTTATGAATATTTCTTCATTGAATATTTCAAACTGTTGCAAACGGAATTACAAATTTAATATACACTCCACATTATAATTGATGGTATAAATACAAAAATTTTTCAGAAGAACGTTAATATCAAAAAATTTACATAGGTCCTCATTTGTGCAGCCGCGTGTTGTCATCACACTGCATTGTCCAAAATAACTCACTTCTTTGAAAAATCGTCGAATATATGTCGGGAATACTTATTATGTGATAGTTATCATTATTTTCAGCGATGGTCGCATTATTAGTATTGGAAGATAAAAAATCTTTGCGAAAGTTTTGATCCAGCTACTCTTATTTCAAACGATAATTTAGTATAAAACAGATAAAGAAATTATGGAAATATTACTTAGTAGAATGTTGAATTTTTTTTCGCAGATTCTCACGATTTCTTTTACGTTGAATCGTCAAAATTGGTGCAGTCGTTCTTACTCCAATTTTCCAACTTTTTTGATATTTTTCTCAACATTTTCTTTCGTAAAACTCTTCTCATTGCAATTACAAACAACCGAAGTAAATTGTCAGTCAAATCAGTACAGTTGTTCTCAATGGAAACAGTGGCAAATGTTCATGGAAATTTTTTTAGAATAACCATAAAGGCATATATAAGTTAGACACCAAGAGCATCTAATGTGCAATTGCCTCCAAATAGGATTCGAATTTAAATATATTCTTCCCGAATATAAGAACATTTTCAATAATACCTTTCATAGCTATCTAAATTGTAATCTTATAAAGCACATATTTCTGGTATATCCAAAACATAACAACGTATGTCACAAATATAGCTGGTTTGTCTCCTATTTAGAATACGCGATTATTGTGCGTTAAAAGCCTCCTTATATGTTTTGGCATAGTCCGATTTTAGGTACTTTTAAAGTAGTAACAAAATACTTTTTAAATAATAACAAAATACATTTTAATCTTTAAAAGTTCGATAGAAAATCTCGTTCCTTCAAAATATTTTTTGCAAGATTTTCGCGTATCTTACTCAAAAATGTCATCATAAAAACCTTCCCACTTCAATTACAGGCCACAGAAAGACATTTTGAGTCAATCGTAGATAACATTGTTGTTTCCATAACATAGCACTATAGGTAATTTGCCCTGTTTTGAGGAAAAAATTAATAACAGCGGTATTAAACGATTTTTTGACTTTTTAAATGATTTATATTTACAAGAAAGAGAAAACGCAGATTTCCACAGTAGAAACCGGATATAACGAACAACGGTTATAAGCAACTACACATATAACGAACAAAGCTAATTCTTTTTCAGATATTTTCATTAGTTTTCTTAAACACAACAAACGGTTGAAAACTATTAGGGTAGTATGTTAAAAATATTTCGACCCCGCGATCAGATTTTTAAAGGAATAATTATTACAATGTTGTATGTTTTTGCAGAAGGCATTAATAACAATTAATTTAGTACCCATTTTTACTCTTTGATGTTATTAATATGTAAAAGTGAGATAAAACCATGTGTACTATAGTCGAACACGATTATAGTAAACCCTGGTTATACTGAACAACATTTTTTCGTATGTATTTTTTTTATTTTTAATCAATGCTGAAAAAATCAATTTTTGGTGGTTTATATTCTAAGGGAAACCCAAGCCCGCCATTTCCTCTTTTGCACTTTTAAGATTTTTTTCTCATAATCTTTACTTCAACAACCTATTAGCGGTTTACGAGTCTTGTTATTTATTTTGTAATCAAAATTCGAGTGTTTTCGTTTTTTTTTCGCGGAAAAGTTCTATCTTCCTATGACATTTGGTCCATTTTTACAAATGCATGCAAAATTACCTAATTTCCTTTTTTTAAGTTGACGCATTTTTCGTCCATATTGCTGTTATTGCCAACTTTACGTGCGGGGACGTTGTAAACAACAATATGGTTCTTTTCTTTTATTTTTTCATCAAACCAAATATCGAAAATTTTATTGTTTTTTATTCTGAAGTTCTCTACAAAAAACGGATATATCTTAAAAAACGCAAAAAATCGCAATTTGAGACGTATTGGAATCGATTTAGGAGGCTTTCATTTATATATTACAGTTGTCAAAAGATCAGACAAATTGAAACATTTTTGTAAAAGTCTATCTAAAATGACTTATGTGTAAAAAATAAACACATTTATTTTATTATAGTCAACTATGTAAACTTTGAATCGCTACACAAACGTATTAACAAATATTATATATTAAATAAACAGCACACACCACCGCCAATACTCTCCATGTTTAATTTTAATATGTATGATTTGTATTAAGCGGTTTCAAATGTTTTAAAATAAGCCTCAATTTTTAAAAATTTTTTATTTCTTTAATTTTATTTTCAAAGTGTAGATTTGGTAACGATTTCCACCGCTTTAAAGACACTTTTACGCAAAAATTCTTACAGAATCATAAATTTTGAGATGTTTTCTTTTTATTGCCACCAAAAAATATATTATTTTCCAAAATTGAAAAAAAAACTTTTTGCCTAAAAACTGTCCAAATTACCTATAGTGCGTTGGTACGCTGATACGGAAGTTTGAGTTTGTTGAAGAATCGTTCTGATATGAAGGCTTAACTCTAGTTTAGTAAAAACGATTAGATTTTTCTGAAATTTTTTCCAGAGGTATGTATTTTTACCCCAATTATGGGGATATATTTTTTTCTTGGGGTACATACCCGGTTATTTGACCCGGAAGTTCGGGTACGGTACCCGGTTATATCCGGTTCTACGGATCCGGTAATTATAATACGAGTATAATTTTAAAGGATATAAAAATGCCTTTCCATTGAGTGGTAATATAATATGTTATCTCAAACCATTTTGGAGATATAGTCAAAAAAACTGGGTTTTGGTCCCCGATTATTTTGAAAAATTATGGGGATATGGGTCCACCCATCAAACCCACAACAGATACAGCCGCATATCGCACCATTTTGGAAAGGGTAATTAAATTATAATTTTAAAGGTTATAAAAATGCCTTTCCATTGAGTGGTAATATAATATGTTATCTCAAACCATTTTGGAGATATAGTCAAAAAAACTGGGTTTTGGTCCCCGATTATTTTGAAAAACCCATCATAACCCCATCATATTATAACCTTTAAAATGATACCCATATTATATTATCCGGATCCGTAGAACGGGATATAACCGGGTACCCGTACCCGAACTTCCGGGTCAAATAACCGGGTAACCGGATACGTCCCCCAAGAAAAAAAGATATCCCCATAATTAGGGTAAAAATACCTACCTCTGGAAAAAATTTCAGAAAAATTTGATCGTTTTTACTAAACTAGAGTTGTTCCCTCGAACAATTTTTTATGTGGTGAGTTTTCGAGAAACAATTCAGACATAGACCTTGTTTCTTGATCTCAGTACTCGTTGTTCAACATCCATAGCAATGAATGTAGGACATTTTCGGATAATATGAGCAGAATTTGTGCACAAAGGGCAATTTGGAGCCGTAACCAGGGATGGTCCGTTTGACGAATTTTTAGGTTTTCGACTGTCAAAAAGTTGAAAACGTCGAAAACGTCATATACTTGTGTAAAATGTAATAAATATAGTAAACGTCATTTATTTCAATATTATAACCATATACAGTTATTTTCAAGAGTATATATTATTTTTACGTACATCTGACTATTTCTTACTAATGCTGATAAAAAATTCTGGACTTTTTTGAGAAGAAAATTTTGACACTTTATATGGATTTGAGTAAAGCGTGCGTAATTTTCGAATTGATTAATGGGAATTTCTATCTTGTCAAAAACCTAATGGTTTTGGGGGGTTTCCGACGTTTCTGACGTATGTATTATACGTCGGAAATGTATGTCATTTACGTCACTGTTTCTGACGGACCATCTCTGGCCGTAACATTGGTCTGGAACGAGCTGAACTTCGAATTATTTGAATGTGCATAGGATTTAGTTTTATGGCCATCAGACTTCGGATAATTGAGCATCTCGGAGACGGATTCAAGCGTACGATGTCGATTCGTAAGGAAAGAATCAAGGTGAGCCCATTTTGGAATTCTTGTCAGCCAAACCTTGTTCCCAAAGCGTCAGAGTTGAGTCAGGAAGACGATTCGAACAAAGAAAAACAAATATTGGGTCCCAACTTCTGACGTCGATATCGTACAGAGATAACGCAGCAATACAAGAATTTATGTCGCGTTGCAATGACTTAATTGCACTCGCTAACTCGGAATTAATTACAGGAAAATTGAATACAACTTTTAACTGACCATTAACAAGAATTCGCTTATTTTCGAAACGATCGCACAAACCTTTCCAAGCAAGCTGAAAACCTTGATTTGTCAAAGGTGCACGTTGAACAATATCTCGAGCTTTCCCTTTAGTCTTCTGGGTCAAATGAAACAATCGCTCGACTGGACTGAGCCTAGAATTATTTATGTACACGGCTGTGAACATATCTCGGAAAGTAGGCCATGACATATAATCCCCATTGAAGACTTCGGTATCGCATTGAACGAATAATTTGGACCATGATCATTATGGATTGTAGCATTAGGACTCTGGATCGGAGGGTTCGGAGGTAAAACAGAAGGCTCTTTAGGAACTGTTTGCCTTTGGAGATCCTCAGACAACTGTGTGAGGCGAGCAAAGCACTCACAATAAGTGATATAGGCACTATTGTATTTGGCCTGAAATGTCTCGAGCTCCGAAGCGGCATCGGCATCTTCTTCGTGTTCATCATCCTCCTCGTTCTGTTCTTCGCTAGCTCGATGGGACATAAATTGGTCATACGCTGATTTGATGTCTGCCCATAAGGATTTAACTTCGAAATATGGATTTTTACGAATTGGACTGACGTCAAAAGAACATTACCACCGACGACTTCGGCATTGAAGGTGACCAGACGATCAGCTTGACGAATGAAGGCTTCCAAGAACATTAATTAGTGAAAATTAATTAAGGATTAATTAGTGAAAATGAATGAAAATTGAGTTACAACAAGAAACTGGTACAGAATAAACGAAGAACTGTAAGAAGTTTTTAAAGTTTTCTAAATGGTTTTGTATTTCCAGAGCGCCCTCTAGTGGTCGATGAATGTATTACAGACAATCACAATCGAAGAAAAGAGTTACAATATGTAAATGTCCAAGAACAATCAGAAATATTTGGATAAATCTTGAAAAAATCTAGTTTTTCTACAGAATTTCCTTATATGGACAGCGTCCCCTAGCGGCCGTAATGTGAACTAAAAATGAACAAGAAAAAAGTACAGCACCAACTACCCTTATATATGTCGAATAATATATTTATGTATGAATGTCGCAAACAAATTACAGTGCAACCATATGAAAGGAACGACGGTAGGGTGCACGCACACGAAAAGAGAATAGCTTTACTACTGTAGAGTGAAAACACACGTAAGAGAACTTGGTGGTTGGCTGAACTCACGAACAGACCAACAGCGGCCACCAAACAACAGGAGAAATAATGTAAGTATGAATGTGTGTTGAGTGAGAACAAGCAGTGCGGTAATGAACGCTGGTCGTTGGATGACCGAACAAACGAACAGCCCAACAAGAAAAAATAAAAGAAATATACGTATGACGGTGTGTTATATTTGAACGAGTAGTTATTGCTCTAAAGAGACGAACGTAGGCAGATCTCTAACAACAACTACGTATAAAAAGAATTAGTACCAATTCTCGCGGTAGAAAAGAAAAAAAGGAAAAAAAATAATTGGAGCAAACACACTGTCGCGAATAGGAAAGAAAATTAAATAATTTTTGTTTTGTAAGCACTTTAGAAATGAATATAAATAGGACAATAATATCAATTAGAATAAATAATGAAAATAATAATTCGAAAATATAATAATTGAATATTCCACCAAAATTTGAATTTAATTAAATTGAAAATAGTGTGGTGTTTTTTGAAAAACAGAAAATGAAAGTAATGTACAATGTAGCTGGAAACACTGCGCGTTTGAAAAAATGAAAAAACCAATTGCCGTCGGCAAAACGCACTTGAACACCACACAGTAGATTGCACTATTGTTTACTTTGAATATGAAGCACAAACTTACCTTTTTGATGAATAAAATGATGAAGAAATGGAATATTTTTGAAATTTTTCGGAACAGCTATCCAAATATCCGGTACGAATGGACCAAAATGAAAATGCCAAAATGGATTTTCTGGAAAAGCTGGGATAGTTATCTGCTGCCGAAGTGAGGAAAGAATATTCTCTTGAGCAGGAATAATTTCTCCTCGGAATAAATATCAAAAAAAAACCAAAGAAATAAAAACATGGGGTTTTTAGAATGGGAATGAACAATACTGAATTTCATTGAACAAAATTCGGTGGAGAAGTTGGAACAGTATCTTACCAAGAACAGTGATGTTTGCTGGTTAGTACAGAAGTGATTTTATTTACAATTTAGAAAAGAGGAACAACCAGTAGAAAAAAGAAACATTTGCATTTAGTACAGAGAGAGATGCATATTTAGAAGAAAATAAGAAAAACTTTCAAATAGAAAATAGGGGGACCAGCGTTGTTAACCTTGGCGTTAACACCCTCTTTTGATCCACAACAGATACAGCCACATATAGTACCATTTTGGGAAGATCAAATTGTGGTCTATTATTTGAGTCAGTTATATCACAACTCAATGGAAAGGTATTTTTATAAGATTTAAAATTATATCCATCTTATATTAACCGGATCCGTAGAACCGGGTATAACCGGATACCGGTACCCGAAATTCCGGGTCAAATAACCGGGTAAACGGGTACGTCCCCCAAGAAAAAAAATATATTACCATAATTAGGATAAAAATACCTTCCTCTGGAAAAATTTCAAGAAAATCTGATCGTTTTTACTAAACTAGAGTTAAGTCCAAATAAGTAACAAAATAAATTCAACAATTGTACTTTTACGTGTGATACATATAAATTAAACCTTTGAGAGTAATACGTAATAACTTTGTTAAGTGTGGTGGACCGATATACCCAATATATACGTGCCGGTCCCGTCATTAGCACATACGATTTAGTGTGAAAATAGAAAATTATCACGGAAAATTTGTGATATAAAACGGTATTTATGAAACAAGTAAAATTTGGTAGGGACACGTAATTAGCCCATCTTAGAATTTTTAACTTAAATGTCGTTGATATTAAAAAATATATATACGAAACAACTTCGTGTCGACAAATTGAGTCTGATAAACCATTTTCAGAAAAAAATAAAAAAATCTATAAAATCTATTTAAGTGTGTAGCAATTCGTACTGTAATCCTGAAATTGGGAAATTTTGTCTTTTTATGAAAAATGAAGATGCGACTCAAATTTTTTTAAACTTAGGCCGAATGTAAACTTTTTCTTTCGGATAGGCTAATATCGAATAAATTTACATCATTCTATCTAAAAACCATAATTTTGTGATATTTCCACATATTTAAGCAACCTGAGTGGAGTGGATATCGCACCATTTTGGAAAGAGCAAATTGTGGTCTATCATTTGTGTCACTTATATCACTACTCAATGGAAAGGTATTTTTATAAGATTTAAAATTATGTCCATCTTATATTAACCGGATCCGTAGATCCGGGTATATACGGATACCTGTACCCGAACTTCCGGGTGAAATAACCGGGTAACCGGGTACGTCCCCCAAGAAAAAAAGATATTACCATAATTAGGATAAAAATACCTTCCTCTGGAAAAAATTTCAGAAAATTCTGATCTTTTTTACTAATCTAGAGTTAAGTCCAAATAAGTAACAAAATAAATTCAACAATTCGACGCCTCCGAACCATAGTATGTATCACACGTTTGTAGCAATTCGTACTGTAATCCTGAAATTGGGAAATTTTGTCTTTTTATAAAAAATGAAGATACGGCTCAAATTTTTTTAAATTTAGACCGAATGTAAACTTTTTCTTTCGGATAGACTAATATCGATTAAATTTACATCATTCTATCTAAAAACCATAATTTTGTGATATTATATTGTGATATTTCCACATATTTAAGCAACCTGAGTGGATCATCTTAGCCGTCTGATATAGACTTTTACTGGTCAACATATCCCTATAGCGATGATCATTTTGTTTCGACTGATTTTTTTCGATTTTGTTCTACTAAAACCCGATTTGATATTACAGATGTCATTATAAATTCGAGTAACTTTGGGACCACTCACATCTTCATTTTTGATCTAAGGAGGTCAAATTTTTCTGTTATATGGGATCACATGGTGAATGTTATATTCACCCTAACTGATCGAAGATGATTAGGGACAGTCAAATAATAAAATTGACAATCAAATTTTACAAAAAAACTTGCAAATACTGGTACATTTATATATGACATATTTTATACTTAAATATTTGTTTATTTTGTTTTTATTTCTCATTCGAATCTCATTTCAAAATTTCGACGTTATTCGTATCGAATGTTTGTTACAGAAAACCAATTTGATTCGAATTCGAGTGAATAGCAATCGTAATAGACTTTCGATCGTCTTAGATAAACAGGCTGTAAGTCTTGTATTAGGTTAGGATAAAAAGAGTGGTAATGACACCACATTTCCAACATGAGATTAAAAAGCATTTGGGTTTGATTCCCCTATGAATCTTGTAAGAGGTACTGGATAAAAGTCTAAATGTTTTTGATGACATTTGTAGTTAGGTAGTTTTACAGTAGAGTTAGGACTGCGGGATCCTATGAAACTGCCAGCTACAGTCGGGTGGGGGGTTCGTGTTCTTTCCTACTGTCACAAATTCCCTCAATACACAAATTAATATAAGACTCCCTTTTTATTTAATGATACAAAAGTTAACAAATTATTTTTTCTATCGAATATAAAACAAGAGCAAATCATATATATATATATAGATGTGTGAATGACGGTCAGCATTTCTAAATATTCTAATAAGGTTCCTTCTGATGTTTTGAAGGAACTGCCTCATTACCCACTCCTACCAATGTTCTATAGGCAAACATATTCAATAGAACCCCTACACTCTATACTTTACATCCTCAATCGCCTAGGAAAACACCATATGTTTACTTTACCAATTCATTATAAAATCAATGCATTATAGAAAAAAAAATGAGAAAAATAGAACTACCAATTTAAATGTAAAAAAATATCTACTTTATAACTAACAGCATTAATATATTTTCCAACGAAATATATGCTTGTAAATTAATTATTTGTGAAACAAAAAATATTATAAAGACCTGTATGTAGGGTTTAGAGCAAATCATAGTTGTGTTCTAAATATAATGGAATATTCACTAAACATATTTATAATATAAACATCATATGGAGAAACAACAACAAGTAATCAAAGAGTGTATGAATAATTATTGGCATTCAGCAAAATGAAATAGAATGATAAAAGGAGATAGAAATGCAATAATTGAAATTTCTCCATTAGTCTCTGAGAGTACTTGTTTATGTCTCTGAGAAGGATATATCAGTGCAGTGTTTTTGTTGTATTATAAAAATAATGTCGGTTTTAGGGTTAAAAACAGACTTACCATCATAACGCTGCCATGTGGAAGATCTTCTACAGGTTCGCTGGTTTAGGCTGCTAGTTGTAGTTAGTTCATTATTTATACAAATTCGTTCTTCTTGCACTGACTGTAGACAATTTCTTATGACTAATGCTTATTGTAACATAAAATGAAAAATTAATAAAATAAAATCTATACTTGAGCTTATGTCACGGGAAATTCATTTATGCTTATAATTTTTTGTATATCCAATTTGTGGATTCTGCAGACTTTCTGAGGTTTATAGGGTCTTGTTGGTGCAGATTTAGATGGCAATTTATGATATGGTATAATATGGTGTTGATATTTCGGATCTCAGTCGAGTTAATAAGATTTTATTAGGTCCCTGCTGTGCTGCTCGAACTGTTTGTACATGTAGGAGGTTCAATATATTGAATAGACCTTAGTCACAGAAATTGGTGTTTCGATCTCCGAGCTTGGAATAATGTGAAAGCCGAATATTTGGTTAAAATTTCTCACTTTTGATCACTCAGTTGAAACACCTCTGTTATTAACAAAAATTCTCAAGATTGCTGGAAAATTCTGGGCGAAATACTAGATTGCTTCGTTCTTCACGGGTTTTCTGGGTTACAGGGTTTAGTTAAATAAAAATCGAACATCGATGATTATGAATATCAAATCAAAGAAAAAACAGTACTTACAGTTCCACTGTAGGTAAGTCTCCACAAATGATAGTACGAGCAAAACAAACAAAGGCAAAATATGAATTAAATAAATAAAGTAAATCCATTCATATCAGTTGCTAAAAAATATGGTTTTACGAAAGTAGTTCGGAATATAAATTGAGGAATCAAAGAGAAATGTTTATAGAAGAGTGTGTGTGCTACGAACTAGTTCCACCGAAAACGTATAACATGATCATTGGAAAGAGAGCTTGCGGAGTTTTAACCCTAGTTAGATACCGTTATTTTTTTCAGTCAAAAGATAACGATACGTCTGAACGACGTATGCCCGTTTAAGGACTTAAAAATGATATTAAGAAAAAGAATATTGAAATTTTTTATTGATATCATTTATTTACTTCAGTTCTTTTTATATAAAAGTATCAATACATTAAAATTAATATTAGAATTAAAATAAAAAATAAAATAAGCAGTCTTCTCTAAAGGACCTCTAATTCGGTTCTATAAACTAAAAAATATATATTCTTTTTATTTAAACTTGGTTTTTATATCTCTATTATGTAATGTAAACCAAAAAAAAAATCGGTAAATATTATATACAACAGTTACAAACTAAATTTTTGTGGTCTCCACATAGAGGTGTATCACATTTGCAACATATCATTTTCGACATACGTCGTATTTTTGATGGACAGAAACCACAGTATCTTCTCTTTTTTGAGACAGGATGATCTCCACTGCTGCCGCCATCATTGTTGACTTCGTCGGACACTGCATTTTGAATATTGTTGCGCAAGGTTTTCGACAAAGTCGGAATTTCCATTCGTTTTTCCATCCATGGGTTTGTTAAAGAAGCAGAAAGTACCATCATATATTCCTTGCGACTTAAAGGCTTTTTTTTAATAGAAATCAAATTGTGGGCATAAATGACGTAGGAGTTTATGAATGCTGCGTTAAGCATTCCATAAAATACTGCCATGGGCCACCTGTTGGTTTTCCTGGAGCATGACATCAACGAACACATTTGGTCGAAAGTATCGACACCACCCTTTGTTTCATTATAGTATAATATTATATCCGGCTTTCCAGTTTTATCGTCAATCGTACCTTTTTCATTTTCATTCATTTCATTGCAGGAAGACAGCAAATAGACCATTTTAGATGGCTTTGGTTTGTACGATAAGAGAGTTAAAGGGCCATCATAGCAAAACATGGTAGTTCCAACCTTTCGTGCTCGGGTGTTTTTCATTTCCTCCGGTATTTCTCGTTTATTAGATCTTATGGTTCCCACTAGAGTCAACTTGTAAGGTTCATTAAGTAGACCCTTTGCTAAAGGAATAGACGTGGACCAATTATCGCAAGTTATATTTCGATATGTGCCATGTATGGGTCGTGACAGTTCCTTGACATAAAACTCCCCTAATGGAAGGCCAGCCGTGTTTGTCGTTTTTCCTAGATATGGAATTGCATTAAACATATATTTCGTAGTACTGTCGCATATCATTGGAATTTTGATTCCATATTTGTTTGGCTTGTTAGGAATATAAATTTTAAATGGGCAGCGACCACGAAAGCCCAACAATTGTTCATCAATTGTAACATGCGATCCTGGTATGTAACTGGTGTTTTGGACGAAGGGCAGGTCGCAAGGCTTTATCGTCCATTCTAAGGCATCGAATTAAAAAGTCAAATCTATCTCGACTCATGGTTGCTGTATATAACGTTCCACAGTAGGTATTGTTGAACAAGTCGTCGGTTGATAAGTGGTTATTATTTAATGCTGCTGTTAACGTTAATATGCCTAAAACAGCTCGAATTTCATCGGCGCATGTATCTCTAAATGTTGCAGATGCATTGTCAATTCGACGATTTAGATATATTTCAGCATTAGTCCATTGAACAATTTCTGAAATTATTTCGTCCGTGAAAAAAACTTTAAAACATAAAATTGGCTCATACAGCGATTTGCACTCCCGCGTTGGTCCCCTTGCTGTTCTTACTATATTTATCAAGGATGTTCTTGTAGAGCT
>NW_026872768.1:0-13786 GCF_032173495.1 Musca vetustissima
AGCTGTAAATATAAATTGTAATTTGCCATTCAATAAATACTACAACAAATAACACACATATGTATCATGCAACTGGTTTTACAGGTTTCTTGGATTCTGGTCATGTTTATATGTAAATATTCGCACATGCTTTTGTTTTCACTCATTTACTGTATCATTTATTTTTCATTTCATTATAACCATTCTCCCCATCTCAAACATTTACATTTGCAGCATTCATGTGCATCCCTTACATATTGGCATTTTGACAGCGAAGCTCTTCATAACACACCATTGAAATAAAATGAAAAGTATCGAAAAATACTTCTACTTAAATTTAACTATAACTATTTATTTGTTGCTGTTATTATACCCTTCACCACACTGTGGTACATGGTATTATGTCTTTGTGCATATGTTTGTAACAGGCAAAAATAATCGAGATAGAACTATGGTTCCTTTTGAGTCGATTTATGCATGTCAGTCCCTCTGTCCATGTTAAATTGTAAATAAGGTACAGGTCGCATTTATGATCCGAATTGAATGAAATTTGGCATAGCTCATTTGTTTGGCCCAAGGACGAACCCTATTGGGAAAAATCTGTTCAGATTTAGATATAGCTCCCATATATAGTTTCGTCCGATTTAAAGTAAATTGTGTACCACAGTCCCTATATATCTTTCGATTTGCACGAAATTCGGCATATCGTTCTCAATTAAGTCTAGAATGATGTGTGCCAAGGTTCGTGAAAATCGGTTCAGATTTAGATATAGTTCCCATATATATTTTCGACCGATTTCATGAAATGGTGCACCAAAGTCTCTGAAGATCATTCGATTTGCACGAAATTTGTCATAGAGTACTGAATTAAGGCTAGAATTACGTGTGTTAAGTTTCGTGAAAATCGGTTCAGATTTATATACAGCTTCCATATATATTTTTGTCCGATTTAAGGTAAATGGTGCACAAATGTCCCTAAATATCTTTCGATTTGCACGAAATTTGGCACAGCGTACTGAATTAAGCCTATAATGATGTGTGCTGAGTTTCGTGAAAATCGGTTCAGATTTAGATATAGCTCCCATATATATTTTCGACCGATGTTATGAAATGGTGCACCAAAGTTCCTATATATCTTCCGATTTGCACGTAATTTGGCACAGTGTAATGAACTAGGTCTAGAATGATGTGTGCAAAGTTTCCTGAAAACTGGTTCAGATTTTGATATAGCTCCCATATATAGTTTAGTCCGATTTAAGGTAAATTGTATACCACAGTCCCTATATATCTTTCGATTTGCACGAAATTCGGCACAGCGTAATGAACAAAGTGTAGAATGATGTGTGCAAAGTTTCCTGAAAATTGGTACAGATTTAGATATAGCTCCCACACATAGTTTCGTCCGATTTAAGGTAAATTGTGTCCCTATATATCTTTCGATTTGCACGAAATTCGGCATAGCGTTCTCAATTAAGTCTAGAATGATGTGTGCCAAGTGTCGTGAAAATCGGTTCAGATTTAGATATAGCTCCCATGTATATCTTCGTCCGATTTAAGTAAATTGTGCACCAAAGTCCCTATATATCTTTCAATTTGCACGAAATTTGGCATAGCGTTCTCAGTTATATCTAGAAAGATGTGTGCAAAGTTTCGTGAAAATCGCTTAAGATTTAGATATAGCTCCCATATAATGCTTCGCCCGATTTTAGGTAATTGGTGCACCAAAGTCCCTAGAAATCTTTTCATTTGCACGAAGTTTGGCATAGCAAACTGAACTAAGGCTAGAATTACGTGTGCTTAGTTTCGTGAAAATCGGTTCAGATTTAGATATAGCTCCCATATATATTTTCGACCGATTTTAGGTAATTGGTGCACCAAAGTCCCTATATATTTTTCGATTTGCCCGAATTTTGGTATAGGGTACTGAATTAAATCTAGAATAATGTTGCTAAGCTTCGTGAAAAGAACCATAGCTAGGCCGATTGACACAACATACTGAAGTAATATAAATTAGTCTCTGAAAAGTTTCCCTGAAATCGGTACAGATATAGATATATAACAAAAATGCGTCGTCTGTTAGGATACATATATAGAATATACCCAAAGTGGTGAAGGGTATCGTATATTCGGCCCAGTCCGACTTTAATACTTTCCTTACTGGTTTTTATAACGATTATTGTTCTTTAAATGACTTCCAGACAATGAAGTGCAATAAAAGTGCATATCATACTCGTATCATGGTGGACAGAGAAAGGGAATAAATGTCGATAAGAATTATTGACTTGCAAATTGAAAGTTGATTATATGCAATTATGGTGGGGGTCAGAAGAGATGATGAACTGTGTTTTACATACATATGTAAATATATATTTTATGAAGAAGAGAATTGACGATTTAATAGAGAGAAAGTTAATTTGTAAGTTATTTAACTTTTGCTGTATATAAACAATTGTTTTACCTTGCAGCACAAGGTGAGCGAGTCGACTTATATTAAAATTTTCATCGAAATATTCCACTGCGACCACATAAAGTATATATATGTAATCAGAAATTCTATGTCAAATTAGCCATGCCCGTGTGTGTATCTATACTTACTGTATTTTCAACCTTCTCAACTGTAATTTGATACTTTGGGGTCTCACTAAGTTGAAAATTTCCTAAAGAAGCGTCACATTCAACATTTCGCTATGTTGGGGAGTTTGGGATCAACCAAATGGGCTGCGATTTTATATTTTGTGGTATATAACAAACCATCGACCCCTTGAATTATATATCATATTTTCAGAAGTGAATTATTATTTTGCTTAGGCAGCTTCTACCTATTGAAGCCTCCATCCTTGGGGAGAAGGAACAAAGAACAGAGATCTTACAAGGAGTATGTAGAAGTAAACCAATATTTATATTTCTATGGGACAAAATTCTCTTGGGCACTTTGTACTTGAAATATCAAATCTGTTTAATGTTTTTACAAACTTTATTAAGCCGAAAGTCAGACAACATATTTTAAGGGGACTCACTGTATCGTAAAATCACGGACAATGTATCTGTTTTGTTTTCGTAATGTAAAAGTTTGTAGACAATTTGAATAATTTTTTTTGAATATGGACAGCGTTACAACATTGGGGCCGGTACTGGTAAAAATGTTGATAATGGTTAATTCACTTTCAGCAACAGTCACATCTTCGAAACATGAAAATGCCCATAATTTTTTGGTGGACTAATACTGAATAACTTGTGCCAAATATAATGACACAATGTTTGAGGGCGCTGAAAACAAACCCTTTCGGACATCAATATTTCATCTTACTACCATTACTTCCCACAAATATAATGGTGGGAATGTAGTATCTCTCTGGCTTTCCTTTCCTCATTGCAACTTCGATCATGTAGCTCATCTCGAAAGAGAAATGAATAAAAGCATTTACATGAATAATCCTTCGCCCTAAAAAAACATAAAACAGTAAGGAAAGTAGTAAAGTATATGATACCCTTCACCACTTTGGGTATATTCAACAGATGAAATGAAATTTGATACATAAACATGCCATTCTGCAACCGATACTCAATTTTTCATTTGGTCAGATATAGAAGCTATATCTAAATCTGAACCGATATTAGGAAATTTAACACACACCATTCTAGACCTAATTCATTACGCTGTGCCAATTTTCGTGCAAACCGAGAGATATTAAGGGACTTTGGTGCACCATTTACATTAAATCGGACGAAAATATATATGGGAGCTATATCCAAATCTGAACCGATTTTCAAGAAATTTTACACACATCATTCTAGACTCAATTTAGTACGCTGTGACGAATTTCGTCCAAATCGAAGGATATATAAGGAATTTGGTACACCATTTACATTTAATCGGGCGAACATATATATGGGAGCGATATCTAAATCTGAACCGATTTTCATGAAATTTTACACACATCATTCTAGACCCAATTTAGTACGTTGTACCAAATTTCGTTCAAATCGAAAGATGTATAGGGACTTCGGTATACCATTAACATTAAATCGGGCGAACATATCTGTGGGAGCATTATCTAAATCTGATAAAGCTCCCATAACACACATCATTCTAGACTTGCTAAACTTCGTGCAAATAGGTATAGGTACTTTGGTGCACCATTTACATAAAATCGGACGAACATATATATGGAAGCTATATCTAAATCTGAACCGATTTTTCCCAACATCAATAGGGTTTGTCCTTGGGTCAACTTGTTGGCTTCAACACATTTTCATAAATTTTTTACATCACCAGCATCACAGCTTCCACGCAATTCATTATTTATTACCAATATTTTAAGATTTTGACATGAACACTTCATTTTATAGGAATGAATTTAAATAATATGCCATATGTTCATATTTCGCAAGTTATGAGCTTGCAAATCTCAGTTTCAAGGAATTTAAAACATTTTTGTAATATTCGTGTGATTTTAAGTAAATGGTACACCAAATACCCAAGGTTTTTTCGATTGCGATTAAATATTGCGGTTCGTAGCGTGTAATTCGGTTCATCTGATTTCATGAAATTGTGCACTAAGTGCCCAAACGAAATTGTCCCAAATTTACATACAGCTCTCATACATAATTTTGGTCGGTTTCATACCAATTGGCATGATTTTTGTATAGATTTGAGAATGACATGTGTTTGGGTTCATTTAATTGGTACTCCAAAGTTTCTATGTCTGTTCTATCGACAGAATATTGTATGTATGAAGGGTATCATATAGACGGTCACGTCCGACTTTTGAATTTTTATACCCCACACAACTATGTTGTCAGGGTATTATAGCTTTGTGCAGCCCCAAGAGTTTGTAACGCCGCGAAATATTGGTCCTAGACCCACCTTTAAGTATACCGATCGTCATATCTCGACTAACTGAGTCGATCTAGACATGTGTGTCCGTCCGTCCATCTGTCCATTATAATTTGTAAACACGATACAGGTCGCGAAAGTTTACATGGAGAAGGAGATTGGGCCAAGGAATAAGCATGCCTGTTTTGATAAAGATCTGCCAATATTTAGCGGGTCAAATGGACCCTGACTTTTGTGTGAAAAATTACAAAATTTTGTATTCTATAGCGTATATATTTACCCCTGAAGAACATAGACCCGAGTAGTTGATAGTATATCTAAGAGGAGTGGTTGACCTTTAAATTGGCACCAATTATATTGTCGTAGGTACTCGGATGTGGAAGTTACACTTAAATATTTACAGGTGATTACGTATTCGGATATTATTTAGTAACCCGTTACCACATTAGAGGGCGAAATTTAGTCCTGATCGGTTTGAAATTTTTCATGAGGTTCCACTTAAGGTCAAGAAGAACATCTATTATTTTCGGTGAAGATCAGATAGTAATTTTGGGATGAAGTGGACCAAAAACTTAAATTTTTGTGTTTTTTTCGATCTATTGTAAGCCGAACATACAACCCACGGCGAAGGGAATCTTGAAAAGTAATTAGAAGCGCTGTACTGAATATTAGTTATATTCGGAAAATATGTCAGTCTATGGAGAGGTGCTGTTGACCTCCTCGGGCAAGAGGCTGTAAATATCACGAAATATTGCTAAGGCTCGGAAAAAACATCCGCAGAAAGTTAGAGTTTCGTGGTAGTTGTGTAGGGTATGGTATGGTCGGCCCGTCCGACTATACTGCTCCGCTCACTGGTTCTTACTGGTTTCTTACACTTTAAGTCGTTAAATGCATATATGAGAACTTGCAAGACTTTGAATATCGCCAAAATTTCAAATCGTGCAGAAAGTCCCTTAAAGCAAATTAATCTACACCAATTTTAGACCCCGTGAAAGATTTGAATTAATGTATCGTGATTTTTACACCTCTTACAAAATTATATATGATGGCTATATCTATACGATTTGTATTAAACATAGCTCTGGTAATTACAGATTTAATTATAGATTAATGATGGTTTACGCTTTGGCATAGTACTTTATAGCGGCTATAGCTGTCAGTAAATATTTTTTAAAACTGCGTAGCATTCATTTGCATAGATATTTTCTCCATGAAATATCAACGCTCCGATGTAAGGGTACTGACAGATTAGTGGCATTGTTACAATAAATGTTGTTAACTTTAATCTCCATCAACCTAGTTTCCGTCGATTAAAGAGATCGCTCGCCATTTTCTTTATCTTAAAATATGTTTCTTCGTTAAGTTTTAACCTTAAAACTAGTGAAGAGGATATTGATAAAAAAATCCCCTTATTTTGTACTTTATCATCATCATAAATATATCTATCAGATTTAATTGATTCTGCAAGTATCCTTTTCACCTATTTTGTTCAGTAGTCTATTCTATTATTGAAAGAAAACGAATACAATTATTTATTTTTTTAATAATAATCGAAGATTGCTATTAAATGAATTCCTTTCATACCAACATCCATCGCTTGGCATTGAACGAATACCATAACAAAAGGAAACTCCGATGTTATAGATTACCATTACCATTATGTAAGCATTTGAGCGCAAAATAAAAGGCATACGGAAGTTATATTACGTTATGTAATAAATTTCAATGTAATAAATATGAAAAAAAATAAAAATGTTATTACAAGCAAATAGAAATTATGGTAGTAACAAGGATAAAACTTGCAATTTAATCGGGTAAGTGAAGAAGGGAGATGGAGAACATAATGCAACCACAGGATGTGAAAAGGAAATTTTATGCAGACATATCGTTGTAGAAATAAATATCGTTTAAAGGATTCGACAAAGGGATTTTGTAGTTCTAGACCAGTTTTAATTGAAAACAGGTGAATTGTAAAATATCATTATTTCTTAGCTTTGATATAAAATGGTCAATCGATATAACATTTTCCACTTTATATGATTTTCCCAGGCATTGATGATCTTTATATACTCCCCACGTATATAGAGAGGCAAACTTTACTCAGTTTTCACTTGCTACACTTTTATATTGCTCTTAAACTTCTACAAAGAATGAATATTATAGGATGATTGATTATGACTTTAAGTATTCTTCTACAAATTATCTACCAATCAATTGAATCGTAAAACTATGTTTAGTGCCAATAAAAAAGTATATAAACTTGTATAGAAAACAATTGATGGGGATGCCGTTGTGACACATATGGAAACGATTTGGAGTTTATTAGGTTCCTTCAATAGAACAGTATTTTGTTTTTTTTTAGAAATTCGTACACAGACTAACCGTTTAGATGTAGTGTATAATTTAAACCAGTAAGGAAAGTAGTAAAGTCGGACGGGGCCGACTATTTGATACCCTTCACCACTTTGGGTATATTCAACAGATAAATCCTAACAGACGTCGAATTTTTAAAGGACCATTAAAATGAAAATGGGTCCATAAACATGTCATTGTGCCACCTATACTAAATTTTTCATTTGGTCAGATATAGGGTACCTTCTTACAATGGGACAAATAATATAAAGCAATGTAAAGGAAATATATATATATATATATATATATATAAATATAAGCTATATCGAAATCTAAACATCTCAAGGTTATATTAACTTCAGTACGTTCTGAAAAATTTTGTGTCAATCGGTTTACCTTTAGGTCTTTGGTGAACCATTTAGTTAAAATCGGACTAAACTTGTCACAAGTTATGTTATAGTAACTTCAGTATGTAGTGCAAAATTTTGTGCAAATCGAAAGATATATAGGGACTTTGGTACGTCATTTACATTAAATCGGACGAAAATATATATGGGAGGAGCTATATCTAAATCTGGACCGATTTTCAGGAAATTTGACACCCATCAGTCTAGAACTAATTCATTACGCTATGCCAAATTTCGTACAAATCGAAAGATATATAGGGACTTTGGTACACAATTTACATTAAATCGGACGAAAATATATATGGGAACTATATCTAAATGTGGACCGATTTTCCCCAAAACTTAACACACAACGCTATAGACTTTATTTAGTACGCTGTGCCAAATTTTGTGCAAATCGAAGGATTTATAGGGACTTTGGTACACCATTTACATTAAATCGGACGAAAATATATTTGGGAGCTATATCTAAATCTGAACCGATTTTTCTCAATTTCAATAGGGTTCGTCCTTGGACCAAATAAGTGACCTATGCCAAATTTCATCCAATTCGGAACATAAATGCGACCTGTACTTTGTTTACAATTTAACATGAACAGACGGACGGACGGACAGAGGAACATGCGTAAATCGACTCAGAAAGTGATTTTATGCATATTCTCAAAAGGAACCATGTGTCTATCTCGTTTCCTTCTGCCTGTTACAAACATATGCACAAAGACATAATACCCTATACCACAGTGTGGTGAAAGGTATAAAAACATTGATGGGGATGCCGATGTGACATATAGGGAAACTATTTGGAGTTTATTAGGTTCTCCCAACTGAATATCTAATTGATTTTTTTGAAATTCGTACATAGACTAACCGTTTAGGGGTGGTGCATGTTTAAAAATAATAAACTAGTGAGCGGAGCGAAATAGTCGGACGAAATAGTCACCATTTTCAACAAAACGCAATAACGTCATTCAAGCCTCAATTTGATACGTTGTTCAAAATTTCGTGTTAATCGGACAAACATTAGCAGTTTGGTGCACCATTTATGTAAAATCGGACGAATATATATGAATATGTTAGAGCTATATACAAAACTGGACCGATCCTAAAATTACCATACATCATTCTAAACACAATTCAGTACGCTATGACAAATTTCGTGCAAATCCAAGAATATGTCGGACATTGGTGCACCATTTACATAAAATCGGACGGAAATAAATATGAACCAATTTTCATGAAACTTAACACACATCATTCTGGACTCAACTCAATTTTGTACAAATCGAAAGATATATATGGACTTTAGTACACCATTTACATTAAATTGGGGGAAAATATATATTAGAGCTATATAGAAATGATAACCGAAGTTCAGGAAACTTAACACACATCGTTCTAGGGTTCATTCAGTACGCTATGTCATATTTCGTGCAAATCGAAGGATATATAGGGACTTTGGTGCACTATTTACCTAAAATTGGACGAAAATATATATGGGAGCTATATCGAAGTCTGAACCGATTTTCCCGAAATTTAACACACATCGTTCTAGACTTAATTCGGTACACTATGCTAAATTTCGTGCAAATCGAAGGATATGAAGAGACTTTGGTGCACTATTTACCTCAAATCAAATCGGAATATATATGGGAGCTATATCGAAATCTGAACCGATTTTCACGAAACTTAGCACACACCATTCTAGACCTAAACTATTAGGCTGTACCAAATTTCGTACAAATCGAAAGACATATAGTGACCGTTTACATTAAATCCGAAGAAAATATATATGGAAGCTATATATAAATCTGAACCGATTTTTGCCAATTTCAATAGGGTTCGTCCTTGGGCCAAATAAGTGACCTATGCCAAATTTCATCCAATTCGCAGCATAAATGCGACCTGTGCTTTGTTTTGCAATTTAACATGGGTAGACAGACTGACAGACGGACGGACATGCATAAATCGACTTATCTCGTTTCCTTTTGCCTGTTACAAACATATGCACAAAGACATAATACCCTGTACCACAGTATAACAATTGGGCTCTTCTTTGGCCAGAAGCGGTCCTACATGCATAATTTTGCGACGAATGGTCCATAACATTGGCCAGTAGCGTGTTTACTAAATATAATGACACACTTGTCTGGATCGACTCATCGAGTGGAGATATAACGATCGGTATACTAAAAAGTGACTCTATGACCAATTTCTGGCGTTGCAAACTCTTGGTGCACCGAAAAGCTATCATACCCTGACAAAATAGTTGTGTACGGTATAATGGACCTTAAGTTGTCGTCAATGAACCTTATTAAGGATTAATCCAAAACATCAATGTCCTTTAATTCGGGGTCAATGACCTTTGATACGTATTAATCTTTTATCCGTGGTCCATGACGTTTAACCCGGATTAAGCTTCCATCCGGCGTCCATGACCTTTTAACCTTCATTCGGCGTACGTGACTTTTCATCTGGATTAAGCTTTAATTCGAGGACAATATCTTTAGGAAAGTCAGGATTTATTTCCAACAAAATGAATATATCTCCAATTTGAAAATACATACTACTTATGTGATTTCTTTACTGGATAAATGATTTCAGGACCTTTCTATTAAAGGTGGACGCACAGTCGAACTAGTAGAAGTATAGTGAACCGTGTAGATTTATGGGGTTTCATTGTTTCTACCAGTCCCATAGGTGGTGGTGGTGGAATCCACATTGAGGTTACCATCTTGCTCGGATTCTCGCAGACAGAGTTGCTGCTGTGGCATAGGTTGACACACCTGGTGTGAGCACTTCCTGCTTCGTATTCGCTACTTTAGGTTTATCCAAAAAAAAACTGACCAATTATCATAACCTTGGATTTGGCTATTAAATTGTAGGCGGTAGGGCTTCCCTTCGGGCCAACTTCGACATTGCCTTGCCCTCTTTCGCAGAGGATGGTGTCGAGGACTTCTCAACACTTAAAGATCCCTTGGATGGTGCTGAATGCTCAGAAGTCCCCGCCATCATCATTCGATTATGCTCAGACTACATGCAGTCTTCTCCATCTGAGGTCGACTTCACGCGCGACGTAAAATATTACTCCGATTAAAAAAAAAGAAATATCTATCAATGGCCAGTAAGGGGATAAGCAAAATGACCGTATGACCGTACTATGGTGATTCATGATATTTTGCTTTTGAAATTTGTTTGTAAATGTCGTTTGAGCATATTCCTCATATAGTAACGCTACATTACGGTATTTGAAGAAGAAATACCGTAATGCAGCGAAGAAATTTTGTATAATTTAGCCAACAAATTAAAGGTAGACTCAATTACTGTTTCCAACCTTAATGACCATTATTGGATAGCATAAATTTGTAAAGTATACGTATGGAAATAGCCCGTAATTTTCAAGGCTTCTGCGACTTTTTCATGTTCACACTTGGAAAACATGAAATAAAGGGTATATTGACCTAATAAAGGGTATATTGACCTATTGACCTATATCCAGGGACCTAAATATGTGGAGTAATATTAGTTAGATATCCTTGATAAGAATAATATGTTATTTCTATATCCGTAAAATGAAGCCAGCTGACAGAGCTTTGTACATAAAATTGATGATAAGATCAGTCAGTTGCCTCCCCCATTGGAAGAAAGAAGGAGAGGATACCCAAGATTTCCAGCTCTGGCTTACATCTAAGATAAGTGACCTTATAAACCAGCACTCCTGAGGGCAATTATGAAACTTGATCACACAAACTATGGACCTAAATAAAGATTCTAACGGTAGCCAACACGAATGGAGAAAATATAGCAGGCCAAGGATGTCCGCTTAAGAGCACAGCGGAACAGTGTCAAAAGAGCCGTCCTCTAAAGTGCTAAAAAAAATTACAAAACCAAACTTCATAACACTTCGCAATAGAGGGTATAAGTCTGACATCAACACGGCTAAACCATCCAAACCATTGGGTCAGATGGTATCTAGATTTTCATGCAATGACATTATAGGAGCAGAAAAATATAGCAAACATCCTGACGCTGTTCATTAATTTGTCAGTGATGTCGGTTATATAGAAGAAAGTCAGAACTATCACATTCCCAAAACCAGATAAGTCAACTAGCCATACAAATTCATATAGACCAACTTCTTTTCTATTGCCGCTAGCGAAGCGGCAACCGTGTTGCCAGCCGTGATGCAAATTGCCAATGGCTTTTACAAAACAATATCTGTCGATCGTATAGTTCTTGTGGCATTGGATTTGTCCAAAGTCGTCGACATTCTCGATCTGACCATTTTGATTAATGAAATTTACTTACTTAGCTGACTTGTTACAGAACGGTTGCTCCATAAGCCGAGCTTAAAAAAGATTTCCAAGCGCGTCGGTCTTGTGCGCAAATCCTCCAATTTGGAAGACTACATTCCAAGATGTTGCATTCTACATGGTCTTTCCAGCTAATTCGTGGCCTTTCCCTTCTACGGGCTCGCTTTTATATGCCTTTTCATTCGCACAACATGGGCTAGCCACCGTAGCCGCTGCAGCTCAATACGACTGTCTATGTTCATGTTCGCGTATAAATTGTAAAGTTCGTGGTTTATTCGACGCCGATAATCACCGACGACGCAGGTCGGTCCGTAGATCTTTCGGATAACTTTTCTTTCAAACACCCCATGAGCTGCCTCATTTGCTTGCGCAAGTACCCATGCATCAGATCCATATAACAGAACGGGTAGTATCAGCGTCTTGTAGAGTGTGATTTTGGTCTGGCGGAAGGTGGCCTTGATTCTAAACTGCTTACATAGACCATAATCTGACCATTTTGATTAATGAAATTTTTAACTCTATATTGCCGAACAAAACCAAAAGAATTTGTTTTGTAATTAGGTAAAAGCAAGTACTCCTCCAAAGGGCATCAAATTCGTCATGTAAATGTCAGCAAAATCGGAAAAAACATAACATATTTATCCATGGGACAAGGACTTCTCATGACTATCTATCAAAGAGTATATATTTGCTACCCAAGTGCTTTAACCTGATTTTCGGTAATTTAGAACATTATATTTAGAAGAAATTTTGAATGCACACCACTTGGTGTATGAATATAACGACGTTTTTACTTGTTTCATTTCCACCCTACTACACTTGTGGCATAAATCGTCCAATTTATTATTTAAACGCTGATTGTGATGCACTTGCATTAAGTGGAAATAGTCTAAACATTCAAATCTGGGCTATATCATTCCCCTAATGCAATGGAACATAAACATAGCACATATTCTGTTTATGTATTATTGTCTTAGAGATGTTATTATTGCTAAGGATACAAGAATAAGAAACTAAAACACCCCCCTACACACAGACAGTTGTTACCACAAGAATAACAAGAAACGAAAAAACTATTCAACTATCCACAGCTTGCCAGTTCTATGATGACGATGTGGTTGTTAAGTGGTAATGACACAAAAAAATATAGAACGAGGAAAAAAAGAAGAAAATATCTTTCTGATTGCCTCAAGGCACACAATCCAACCATCCATCCATATTAGAGATCACCATTTGTATCTAAATGCCACTAACGATGGCGGGAAATGTTTTCGATGTGTGATGACTATGGCAATGATATACGTAATGTGATACTGCTGCAGCAGTATGTGAAAGGATAACATCAAGGACGCAACGATTCGACAAGTAGTAGAAGTGCTACAGTTCATAAGTGGAGAAGTGCATGTATTTAGATAGTTTCTTGTTTGGTTTTTTCGCTTTTTTTCGAGAACGATATTCCAAGCACATTCTCAAGCAGTATGTCTAAGCATATACTGCAAATGGAAACAATAATACTAACATTATTTTCTAGTTATTTCTACTAAAATGAAATGGTCTACATAATACAAGTATGGGAGATTTGTGCTGGGATTTTGTGTGTACTAGTTTTATTATTTTTATAAATTGTCTGAAGATTAGATACTTGGATTTAGATTAAATAAACATTATGGGAATTACTTGACAGAAATGAAAAACACATATAAGAACCTAATTACATATTTTATAGACAGACTAAAGACAGGTCTTTAGACATTTGTTAAAAAGAGATTCCTTCCTTGGTGATTTTGAAGACGCCATAGTAGCAGCGATTGGGCTTTCATTTTTAACGCCATGGGGATTATTTAGAAATTTTTATACCCTTCACCACACTGTGGTACAGGGTATTATGTCTTTGTAACAGT
>NW_026872769.1:0-13576 GCF_032173495.1 Musca vetustissima
TACTAAATTAAGCCTAGAATGATGTGTGCTAAGTTTCGTGAAAATCCGTTCATATTTAGATATAGCTCCCATGTATATTTCCGTCCGATTTAAGGTAAATGGTGCACCAAAGTCCCTAAATATCTTTCGATGTGCACGAAATTTGGCATAGCGTACTGAATTGAGTCTAGAATGATGTGTGCTAAGTTTCGTGAAAATCGGTTCAGATTTAGATATAGTTCCCATATATATTTTCGTCCGATTTAATGTAAATGGTGCATATGTATTTCCAATTAGCAACACGTAAGTATCGCCTCTATTCTTGTTGTATTGTCTAATATTCATTTACTGTTGTTCGTCATTGTGCAACAAATATTTTCGACTCTAAAACTACTCTGTAGATTTAGAACCTCTACAAGTCCATGAGCCTGTATCGGAACTTGTATGCATATAGTCGGCCCCGTCCGTCTTTACTATGTTCCTTAGTGGTTTTCGGTATGTTCAAGGACCTAGGACAATTTTCCAAACTGAGTATCTGTAATTTGGTATTTTATTTTCTCCTGGAATGTCCACCTCATGGTAGGGGATAAAAAATGTTCGACTTAAAAAAACCCTAAGGACGTTTTTACTTGTTTTCATTAGAAACAAAAATCTCCAAAAGTTTTCGATATTTACACCTATTACACCCTAGGCAAAGTGTAGAGAAGCCCTTAATCTTTTGTTGGACTATTGACTTTACTTGAACCTATCTAGAAACAAGTAAAAAGAGTCAGTCGGTGTTCCCGACAGATATATACGCTCACTCTATGGTTTGTGGAGGAGGTTTAGACCATTTTTGTGGTAGGTCTGGTACCTAGGAGTGGACCAATGGATCCCATTTTCGGGCTTGATCTAGGCTTGGCAAATATAACAGATTGTACAAAGTTTCGTTAAAATCGGATAGTTCGTTTGCATTTTTTTTATAAAATAACTTTTTAGCTAAATTTTGACCATTTTGTGGGGGAGGTACGAGAAGGAGTGGGCCAATATTCCCCCCCCCTTCGAACTTAAACTAAGTTTGGAAGAAATATTAAGATGTGCAAAGTTTGGATGAAATCGAGTATTCCCTTCGAGAGTTATCGTGCTCACCAGCCAGCCAGACAGACAGACAGACGAACGGAGGAACATGTGTAAATCGACTTCAAATTTTCTGAAACGGATTTGGTCGAAAGAAACATGGGGTTTAAAACCAATATTTCGATGAGGCACATTTTCACCGTATCAAAGTGTATATACCCTCGGGGGAGCCCGGTAGTACAAAATGAAAAAATTCGCTGTTGCAAACATAAATTTACTGTGAAAAAAATTCATTTCGGAGGGGGCCCGGGCCGCCCCCTGCGTACGTCCCTGACCCTCATTAGCCTAAAGGCTGAGGGTATAAAATATCAATGGTATATTTTCCATATCAGATAGTTTGGTTTCTCGACGGGGTCTTGGGTCATTTTGAGCTTGGTTCTACATGGTGGAGAAATAAAAATTTCAAACCTCAATACGGTATAGCCACATTTATAAATTCCACGCTGCTGAAGTTTTCTCCAGAAAATATCAGCAATTAGAAAAATATCCTTGATCACTTTCGTATAGGAAAAATTATAAAAAAAATCACCATGCTCTTTTTTAATGACATTTCTTCCTCCACAACAAAAAACATGTTGGATCTGAAGTGTTTTGAGGAAGTAAAAAACTTTGTCTAAAATCCTTGTGGCAAAAAAAAAAAATTCTAAGAAACATTTTTTAATGTGGAGAAACCCAAAATGTCCTTGACTCTCTCTCTCCCTCTCTCATCTCATCATTGTTACGTAACAGTAGTAAAACAATTGACCTTGTGCATTTAATGGTTATCTGTTTTCCGATTTCCGCACATTTGAATGTTACGTAACATTCATATTTTGAGTGTTACATAATATTACATAATTTTGGAATTGGGTTTCAAAAATATATGCCACATGTGTTCTAAGGATATGTGTATCTTTCCATCGTCTATTTTTTAATGCGCGCCCATACATACACACATATGTCGCGTGTCGGAAGTGTGCAAAAATATAAAAAAAACGAAATGTCACATATGGTCTCTGAAGGTGGGCAATAAATGTTACATAACTCGAGGTCAATTGGAAAAAAGGTCAAATAAGGAAAATATTCATTTTGGGAGATGACCGGAAAGAAGAAATTAAAAAATACGAGAATTGTATATTTAAAAAATTCAAGGATAAATAGGTTTTAAAAATAAATGAAAAATTTGAGAAAAACATGGGATGTTGCTTGAAAAAATATTCTTTAAAAAATCCACGCCTTGGGTAGCCCTTAAAAGAATATTCTTTAAAAAAAATATTCTTTAAAAAATCCACGCCTTGTTGGCTACTTGAAAAAATATTCTTTAAAAAATCCACGCCTTGTTGGCTACTTGAAAAAATATTCTTTAAAAAATCCACGCCTTGTTGGCTACTTGAAAAAATATTCTTTAAAAAATCCACGCCTTGTTGGCCTTTGGAAAAAATATTCTTTAAAAAATCCACGCCTTGTTGGCCTTTGGAAAAAATATTCTTTAAAAAATCCACGCCTTGTTGGCCTTTGGAAAAAATATTCTTTAAAAAATCCACGCCTTGGGTAGCCTTTGGAAAAAATATTCTTTAAAAAATCCACGCCTTGGGTAGCCTTTGGAAAAGATATTCTTTAAAAAATCCACGCCTTGGGTAGCCTTTGGAAAAAATATTCTTGAAAAAATCCACGCATTGGGTAGCCTTTGGAAAAAATATTCTTTAAAAAATCCACGCCTTGGGTAGCCCTTGAAAAAATATTCTTTAAAAAATCCACGCCTTGATAGCTACTTGAAAAAATATTCTTTAAAAAATCCACGCCTTGGGTAGCCTTTGGAAAAAATATTCTTTAAAAAATCCACGCCTTGGTTAGCCCTTGAAAAAATATTCTTTAAAAAATCCACGCCTTGGGTAGCCTTTGGAAAAAATATTCTTTAAAAAATCCACGCCTTGGGTAGCCTTTGGAAAAAATATTCTTTAAAAAATCCACGCCTTGGTTAGCCCTTGAAAAAATATTCTTTAAAAAATCCACGCCTTGGGTAGCCTTTGGAAAAAATATTCTTTAAAAAATCCACGCCTTGGGTAGCCTTTGGAAAAAATATTCTTTAAAAAATCCACGCCTTGGGTAGCCCTTGAAAAAATATTCTTTAAAAAATCCACGCCTTGGGTAGCCCTTGAAAAAATATTCTTTAAAAAATCCACGCCTTGGGTAGCCTTTGGAAAAAATATTCTTTAAAAAATCCACGCCTTGGGTAGCCCTTGAAAAAATATTCTTTAAAAAATCCACGCCTTGGGTAGCCCTTGAAAAAATATTCTTTAAAAAATCCACGCCTTGGGTAGCCTTTGGAAAAAATATTCTTTAAAAAATCCACGCCTTGGGTAGCCCTTGAAAAAATATTCTTTAAAAAATCCACGCCTTGGGTAGCCCTTGAAAAAATATTCTTTAAAAAATCCACGCCTTGGGTAGCCTTTGGAAAAAATATTCTTTAAAAAATCCACGCCTTGGGTAGCCCTTGAAAAAATATTCTTTAAAAAATCCATACCTTATTATATATATATCATTAAAAAAATATTATTTAAAGAATCCACACCTTGGTTAGCCTTTGAAAAAATATTCTTTAAAGAATCCACGCCTTGGTTAGCCTTTGAAAAAATATTTTTTAAACAATCCACGCCTTACATTGCTCTTGAAAAAATATTCTTTAAAAAATCCGTACCATAAAATATTTTCGTAAAAAACTAATTTCTATAAAAAAACATATCGCTGAGTTTTCAATTGACCTATTGTGTGTGTCTCTGTGTTAGAGAATACATTTTGTTGTTGTATGTCACTATAAAATGTCCCCCTACAAGATTGCGCAGGTATTGCATTTGGTTGTTTGTGTCTTAAGTCTTTTGTTTTATGATTTACTTCCAGCTGGATTAAAACTAAGAATTGACAAAATATTTACCCATCCAAAGGAAATAAATAGAGCAATTACCATGAATTTCAGCTACCAACTCAATGGCAACCTGTGGTTTGTCTTTTTTCCTTAAGCCGATCCGGCCGAAACGCCTCCTTTGTATACACAGCAACGCCCTGATTTTTTTTTGGCGAACTAATTTAGTTATGCAGATTAGCTCTGAACTTATGAACAAATTGCAAAACTATTTTTTTTTTGTTTGGCAAAATTAGAGCAATGTGAGAGGGGATTATTTACAGGTAACAGTTTAATTTAACTGACAATGTAGTTACCTGGGCTTCCTGTGGGTGTAGATGCATTCGGAGATTATGAACATTTTGTCATATTTACACTTTAATGCAAATATGCCGTGAAGGTTCTGCTGTGGTTTTTGCAGTTGCAAAATTGTCTTCTTGTTTGCTGTTCTCTGTTTGCATACCGTTCACCGAAAAAAGGTGGAGGTGGACACTTGCTGATTAGGCCTTCGTTAAATAGGCAAATATTTGAGCTGAAAAGATAAGACACGATTGACACAATAAAGGTTGCAGAAGCAATATCCCGCTGTTTGTTATCTTCAGAAGCCAAGAGTAGTCGGCGTTATTTACAGAGAAGTAACAACAGGGATTCTTGATAAGGAATTTGAAATTATTTAAAAGAGGTTGACATAGGGATACAGTATTTTTGTATTTAAAAAAAATTATTTTTAAGGGTCAATTCGGGTGTGGTCTATATGGGGCGATGATCTTCTAAGATTATTTTTTCAAGGGCTATAGAAGGCGTGGATTTTTAGAGAAAGTGTGAATTTTTTAAAGAATATTTTTCATGAGCTACCCAAGGCGTGGATTTTTTAAAGAATATTTTCAAGGGCGTGGATTTTTTAAAGAATATTTTTCAAAGGCGTGCATTTTTTTAAAGAATATTTTTTATGAGCTACCCTAGGGCTACCAAGGCGTGGATTTTTAAAGAATATTTTTTCCAGAGGCTACCCAAGGGCTACCAAGGCGTGGATTTTTTAAAGAATATTTTTTATGAGCTACCCAAGGGCTACCCAAGGCGTGGATTTGTTAAAGAATATTTTTCATGAGCTACCCAAGGGCTACCCAAGGCGTGGATTTTTTAAAGAATATTTTTCTTGAGCTACCCAAGACGTGGATTTTTTAAAAAATATTTTTCAAGAGCTACCCAAGGCGTGGATTTTTTAAAGAATATTTTTTTCCAGAGGCTATCCAAGGCGTGGATTTTTTAAAGCATTTTTTTGAAGGTCATCCAAGGCGTGGATTTTTTAAAAAATTTGTTAGTTACCCAAAGGCTACCTAGACGTGGATTTTTTAAAGAATTTTTTTATGAGCTACCCAAAGGCTACCAAGGCTTGGATTTTTAAAGAATATTTTTTCCAGGGGCTACCCAAGGCCTGGATTTTTAAAGAATATTTTTTTCCAGAGGCTACCCAAGGCCTGGATTCTTTAAAGAAT
Source organism: Musca vetustissima (assembly GCF_032173495.1). Lineage (NCBI taxonomy): Eukaryota > Metazoa > Arthropoda > Insecta > Diptera > Muscidae > Musca > Musca vetustissima. Next base: position 5,470 of record NW_026872769.1, read on the forward strand.
ATTTTTTCCAGGGGCTACCCAAGGCCTAGATTTTTAAAGAATATTTTTTTCCAGAGGCTACCCAAGACGTGGATTTTTTAAAGAATATTTTTTCCAGAGGCTACCCAAGGCGTGGATTTTTAAAGAATATCTTTCATGAGCTACCCAAGGGCTACCAAGGCGTGGATTTTTAAAGAATATTTTTCATGAGCTACCCAAGGGCTATCAAGGCGTGGATTTTTAAAGAATATTTTTTTCCAGAGGCTACCCAAGGCGTGGATTTTTAAAGAATATCTTTCATGAGCTACCCAAGGGCTACCAAGGCGTGGATTTTTAAAGAATATTTTTCATGAGCTACCCAAGGGCTACCAAGGCGTGGATTTTTAAAGAATATTTTTCATGAGCTACCCAAGGGCTACCAAGGCGTGGATTTTTAAAGAATATTTTTCATGAGCTACCCAAGGGCTACCAAGGCGTGGATTTTTAAAGAATATTTTTCATGATATTTTTCTACCCAAGGGCTACCAAGGCGTGGATTTTTAAAGAATATTTTTCATGAGCTACCCAAGGGCTACCAAGGCGTGGATTTTTAAAGAATATTTTTCATGAGCTACCCAAGGGCTACCAAGGCGTGGATTTTTAAAGAATATTTTTCATGAGCTACCCAAGGGCTACCAAGGCGTGGATTTTTAAAGAATATTTTTCATGAGCTACCCAAGGGCTACCAAGGCGTGGATTTTTAAAGAATATTTTTCATGAGCTACCCAAGGGCTACCAAGGCGTGGATTTTTAAAGAATATTTTTCATGAGCTACCCAAGGGCTACCAAGGCGTGGATTTTTAAAGAATGTTTTTTTCCAGAGGCTATCCAAGGCGTGGATTTTTAAAGAATATTTTTATTTTCCAGAGGCTACCCAAGGCATGGATTTTTAAAGAATATTTTTTTCCAGAGGCTATCCAACAGTTTACTTTTTTTGAGCGGAAAGCCATTGCCATTTTTAATTTATATTTTTTTGTTAAATTTCCAAAAACCCGAAGTTATTCCACCAAAATAAACAAAACAAATATAATTTCCCATTTCCTTTCATTAATTACGCCAATTGACCTCCCCCGTCCAAAGAAAACAGAACACCGCTTTTAATAATCAACCAACAAGAACCACGACAAATTAAGTTTGGGTCTTAAGTCTTTTGTTTTTCAAACTACGTTGTTCACTTATACAAATAAAAAAATCGATTTTTTCTGCACATTTTAAGCAAATCAAATCATTGGCAATAAATTATAAATAATTATTTGAATTAATTTTGAAAAAAATATATATCGCCATAATCAAAATCGAATAACAACAACGGCACCATGATGTGGGGAATTAGCAATCAAAATATGAGAGCAAGAAAAAAATTAGGTCAACTAACTCATAAATATTTCAAGAGCTAGAAAACAAAAATACTAACAACAACAAAAATAACATGACATCTAGCAGACATAGAAATATAACAGCAACAACAATAATTCTGCATAATGTTATAAACATATCAAAAAATATTTGTTTGGCTTGTTTTTGCCGAACAACCCACCCATAATCCGTTCATTTCTTTTTTCTGTAAAAAAATTATTTAAATTTAGCCAAAAGCCAACACCATGGCTTTAAAAAAATAGAGGCTCTTTTGTTATGCGAATGTTGTTAGAACTCCGAACAACGTCATCATCAACAAAAAACAACAACAACGACAATTTCAACAAAAAGTTCAAAGTGTGGGCGTTTGTGAATTAGTTTAGGTCTATTTGTAATAAACACAAACAATCCAGCAGACAGACATACACACATTCAGATACATGTGTGTGTGTGTGTGTGTATTGGTTCAACCAACATAACATCTGTGCAACCAGAACAATAACAAATGTTATTAAACTTGGCATTGTTATGTTGTTGTTGTTGCTTTTGTGGGAGGAAGAGGATAAGGAAGGAAAGGCAGAGAAGGAAGACAAAGGGATTTTAAATGGGCTTTTAAAAACAGTGGCGGACAAAGGAAGGCGTCGATTTTTAAATAATATTTTGTTCCCGAGGCTATCCAAGGGATTTGTAAAAGAATATTTTTTTGGGTGGCGAAGGGGAAAATAGATACCAAGCAACGGCTCTGATTGGCTTTACCATGGCGAAATCCAGGCTTATCTTGGACTCTCTTTCATCTCAATTGTGGACACTGACTTCCCCGCGGTGCCACCTGGGGAGCTATTTTCATCACCCCGATGAAATAGTGAGCTAATATGTGCCGCGAGTTCACCCATAAGAACTATAAAAAAATGGATTGAGTCGCCGGGTTAGTTGCCCACTCTCGAAAAACAACCCCTACTATGAAAAAGCAATGAAAAAGAAAACCGAACCCCCCTAAAGTTGACGACCCCCGCAAACGTATAAAAGACCACGATCTGCGAATCTGCACTTGGAATGTGCGCAGTGTTCGCTTTGGCGGATGTACTCAAGAAGTAGAAAGCCGATATTATTGCCTTACAGGAAATGCGATGGCAAGGGACTGGCGTAAGTAAATCAGATGATTACGCCCTGTATTATAGCTGCCATGAAACGAGACATGAATTTGGCTGCGGATTTATGGTTAACAGGAGAATAAAATACATCGTCTCCAGATTCACTCCAATAGATGAACGAATTGCTATAATTCGTATAAAAGCGAAGTTCTTCTACATCAGTCTCATTTGCGTCCATGCTCCGATCGAAGATAAAGATGAACAGACCAAAAACCTATTTTACGAGCGCCTAGAAACAGCATATGACCGTTGCCCTGGCCATGACATTAAAATTCTGATAGGAGATTTTTAATGCAAAAATCGGAAGGGAAAATATCTTTGGCCCCATCGTCGGAAAATTCAGCCTCCATGAAGAAACATCCGACAACGGCATGAGGTTGATTGACTTCGTGGCAGCAAAAAACATGGTAGTTAGCAGCACCAGCAAATCGAGATGTACAGGAGTCAGAATGAAGTCCGGAAATTTTACCAACGAGTAAAACACCAAACCGAAGGCTTTGGTGCAGGCACATCCTCCTGTAGAGATGAAAAAGGAAACCTGGTGACAGATACAGACAGCGTGTTGAGGATCTGGAAGGAGCATGTTGAAAAGCTTCTGGCATCAAATAGTGGCGTTGAAAAATATACCCCAGAACCAATAAGAGATGATGGTATAGAGTGTATACCACCTAGCCAAGATGAGGTCATAAAAGCAATTAATCGGCTCAAGAACAACAAAGCAGCAGAAGCCGATGGGTTACCAGCCGAACTATTCAACACTGATGGCCAGATGCTGGTAAGGAGCATGCACCAGCTGATTAGTACAATTTGGCTAGAGGAATGCATGCCGAATGATTGGAACCTCAGCATTCTGTGTCCCGTGCACAAAAAAGAAGATAAGACGATATGTTCCAACTATAGAGAGGAATAAGTCTCCTTCACATCGCATATAAAGTGATATCCAGTGTGCTGTGTGAACGACTGAAGCCAATGGTCAATGAAATAATTGGACCATACCAATGCGGCTTCAGACCTGGCAAATCCACCATCGATCAGATGTCCACTCTGCGCCAAATCCTTGAAAAAAACCCACGAAAAACACATCTACACATTCCACCTATTCGTCGACTATAAAGCCGCATTCGACAGCCCTATCCATTCAGAGGTGTTTAAAGCCAAGTCTGCCTTTGGTATTCCTGAAAAAATTAATTCGACTATGCAGAATAACTTTAACTGACGCAAGTCGGAAAGGACATTTCGGAGCCCTTTAATACCGAACGAGGATTCAGACAAGGTGACAGTTTATCGTGTGACCAGAACAAACTCACACTCTACAAGACGCTGATATATGGGTCTGAAGCAGGGGAGTGTTTGAGAGAAAAACTCTCCGAATGATCTATGGGCCGATCTTCGTTGATGGTGAATATCGCCGCCGAATGAACCATGAGTTGTACCAGCTATTCTCGGACATCGACATTGTTAGACGCATTGAGCTGCAGCGACTAGGTTGGCTAGGTCATGTTGTGAGAATGGATGAAGATGCCCCAGCTCAAAAAGCATTTGCGCACAAGACCGAAGCGCTTAGAAATCTTTTTTCAGTTCGGCTTATGGAACAACCGTTCTGTAACAAGCCAGCTAAGTAAGTAAGTTATTCTAGAGGCTATCCAAGGCTATCCAAGCATATTTTTTCCTGAGGATATCCAAGGCTTGGATTTTTAAAGAATATTTTTTCCAGAGGCTATCCAAAGCGTGGATTTTTAAAGAATATTTTTTCCAGAGGCTATCCAAGGCGTGGATTTTTTAAAGAATATTTTTTCCAGAGGCTATCCAAGGCGTGGATTTTTTAAAGAATATTTTTTCCAGAGGCTATCCAAGGCGTGGATTTTTTAAAGAATATTTTTTATTTTTTTTATATCTTCCAATTGACTATTTGCCCCGCCGAATGCGTTGTTAGAAGTAGGCACACACACACTCACATGAATAATGACATACTCCTACTATTGTATCTGCATCTTGGCCTCAGCCACACTGTGAAATGGGCAAATAAACCAGAATGCCCCCAGAGAGAGATACGGTTTTGTTGACGCTGCATGTAAAACACGAGTCAATTTGCTAATAGAATCTAAAGGTGGCATAAAAAAAATAAACAAAATGCAAACAAATAAACATATATGACACACACATGCCCATATATACAAATATATATATATATTCATGTGCGGATGGAGACCAGTCATCCTAGCAGGCAGATAACTGGCAAGTCATTGTCATTGGCAAACAACCAACACCCATTGCGGTGCAGCAGCATCACACACACATCTATGCATACACACGTGCGAGTTAAAGCTCACACACACACTCACCCATACACATATGCAAAATGCAACACAAAATAAATAGTCACCGGAAGTAGGTCACATGTATCTCGAAAAAAACCGGATCTTATCATAGTCATTATTTGGTTTTTGGCATTGCCGTTTGTGGAGGCATGCAAAACTCCAACAAGAACAACAATTAAATATACATACGAACTTAGCCACCACACAGCAACAACAACAACATCGAAAACGTGCGGCAAAATGCAAATTGCAATGTAAAACGCATAAAACATTTTCAACAACAACAACAACGATAATAATGAAAATATGTTCATATATTGGCGGGTTCGGCAGAGGTGCAGCAATAACAACAAAACCGAAACAAAAATATTGCAAACATATAAAACCGCAGAAAAAAACCAACAACAAAAACAAAACACACAATGCAGAACATAGTGCCGGGTCTACGCTATAAATAAACCTAAATATACGAGTAATGAATTGAGGCAGCAACAACAAAAAACTAGCAGAGTGACAAAGGGTAACAGACTGAGGAGTGATGCGATTTTGAATAAAAATGCAAGAGATTTTGAAAAAAATATATTCTGTTTCTAAGCCTGATTTGGTCCTTGAATAAAAAATATTCTGTTTCTAAGCCTGAATTGTAGCCTCTGGAAAAAATATTCTTTAAAAAATCCACGCCTTGGGTAGCCTCTGGAAAAAATATTCTTTAAAAAATCCACGCCTTGGGTAGCCTCTGGAAAAAATATTCTTTAAAAAATCCACGCCTTGGGTAGCCTCTGGAAAAAATATTCTTTAAAAAATCCACGCCTTGGGTAGCCTCTGGAAAAAATATTCTTTAAAAAATCCACGCCTTGGATAGCCTCTGGAAAAAAATATTCTTTAAAAAATCCACGCCTTGGATAGCCTCTGGAAAAAATATTCTTTAAAAAATCACGCCTTGGATAGCCTCTGGAAAAATATTCTTTAAAAAATCCACGCCTTGGATAGCCTCTGGAAAAAATATTCTTTAAAAATCCACACCTTGGGTAGCCTCTGGAAAAAATATTCTTTAGAAATCCATAGCCTCTGGATAAAATATTCTTAAACAATTTCACGCCTTGGCTTGCCCTTAAAAATTATTAATTTAGAAATCCACAGCTGGTTACTTACTTAGCTGGCTTGTGACAGAACTTTCGTTCCATAAGCCGAGCTTAGAAAAGATTTCCAGGCGCTTCGGTCTTTTGCGCCGTTTTTCCAATTTGAAATACCATTTTCGTCAATGTTATCTTCGACTTGATCTTTCCATCTTATTCGTGGCCTTCCCCTTCTACGTGAACCATCAGTTGGTTCGCTTTTATATGCCTTCTGGGCTGGGGTATCTTCATCCATTCTCACAACATGACCTAGCCAACGCTCAGCAACACAATACGTCTAACAATGTCGATGTCCGAGAATAGCTGGTATAGCTTATGGTTCATTCGACGGCGATATTCACCATCAACGCAGATCGGCCCATAGATCTTTCGGAAAAATTGTTCTCACAAACACTCCAAGAGCTGTCTCATCTGCTTGCGTAAGTACCCATGCTTCAGATTCATATAACAGCACGGGTAGTATCAGCGTTTTGTAGAGTGTGAGTTTGGTCTGGCGGGAGGTGGCCTTTCTTTTGTGTTGTTTGCTCAGACCATAGTAGCATCGGTTGGCCATCACTATCGTTCTCAGAATTTCAAAACTGATGTCATTCGTTTTATTTATGGCGGTACCAAGGTATACAAAATCTTTCACTACCTCGAAGCTGTAGTTCTCAAGTTCCATAGCTGGTTCGAGTCTATTGGATGTCTTGCGTGTTGATACCATCAGCTTAGTCTTTTCGTCGTTTACTGTCAGACCCACTTTGGCAGCCGTGTTCTCAATTTGTTCAAAGGTGGCTGTTACCGCTCTCAATGCTCGACCCATTATGACAGAGTGCCATTTCTGTTCACTTTTGCCTCTCGTATGACCTTTTTCAGCAGGATGTTAAAAAGGCCACACGACAAACTATTACCTTGTCTGTATCCTCGTTCGGTACTGAAGGGCTCCGAGAGGTCCTTCCCGACTTTAACTGCTGATCTTGTGCCTGTTAAAGTTATCCTGCATAGCCGAATTAATTTTGCAGAAATACCAAAGGCAGACATGGGACGGATAGGGCTGTCGAATGCGGCTTTTTAGCCGACGAAGTGAAAATCTGGCGGAGAGTAAAAATCTGGTCAATGGTGGATTTGCCACGTCTGAAGTCGCCTTGTTATGGTCCAATAATGTAATTGTATATGCGATGGGAAGGAGACTTATTCCTCTATAGTTTGCACATATCGTCTTGTCTCTTTTTTTGTGCGCGGGACATATGATACAGAGATTGCAATCATTGGACATACATTCCTCTAGCCAAATTGTACTAATCAGCTGGTGCATGCTCCTTACCAGCATCTGACCACCAGTCTTCAATAGTTCGGCTTGTAAACCATTCTTCAGCCGATTGATTGCTATCGACCTGGTTAGCCTTCAAAAAAATATTATTTTTAGAAATCCACGCCTTGGCTAGCCCTTAGGAAATATTCTTTCCCATTTGCCACCCTTTCTTCAGCTGCTATTTGCACACACTCACACAGTTTGGTGTGGTTTTGCCATGAAAAAAATATTTGTTGTTGTTATTTTTGTTGCAAATTTTTTGAGAAGCATACCAACCAAAAAAATTAACATTGTCATGGTCTCTGTCACAGTTTCAGTGTTGTAAGTCAAAGTCAGTGTCTGGTGGTGGGCCTAATGTTGCGCATGACGAGAACGACGGTGGCGGCAAAGACGACGATGATGATGATGAAGATGAAGGTGATGGCAACCGCGACCCACAGACAAGCCTCAAACAATTTAAGCTAGACAAACGCCTCTTTGACTCTTGGCAACCAAAAAAACCAGCTTCGACCCGCCATCTCCCACCAAAATTTTTAAGTGCCTTAAAACTCCAACAAGTTGTGGAGCCGGCAAGCAACCAAAACCATTCAACCAAACAAACAATCCACACACACAATTCATGGCTAAAATATTCGGAATGTTAGAGAACTGAGTGTGTGTGTGTGTGCTTTTCGGTTTTTGCATGCCATGATTGTTGTATCTTTCATGTCTTGTACTGCAACAGCAATTGTTGTTGTTGCTGCTGTCGATGTTAGATTTGAGATTTGATGTTGCATTAGAGATTATCTTTGTTGTTAATGTTGTTGTTATTTAATGTTTTTTTAAGAAAAAAATATA